>NC_061117.1:110862180-111033337 GCF_002878395.1 Capsicum annuum
CTAATTTTTGTTTAAATTGATTTATCTCGTTTAATAATTTTTGTTCTTTATCTTTTTCTTCTTTTTCTTTTTGTCTCTTTTCATATAAATCTTTTAGCATTTGTAGTTCTTTTTCTAATTCAGCAATCCTACTATTTTTAGTTTCTTCTATTTTTCGTATTTCTTATGTGGTTTGTTGTTTTATTTTATCTATTTCCTTTTTTCTGTCTATCTCTTCGTTTTCTCTTTCTATTCTTACCATGGCTTCCAACTTATCTTCTAATTTTAATTCTTCTTTTTCTAACAATAAATATAAATATTCACCTATTTTCTTATATCTTCTTCCTAAATTAGAGAATAACATTTTAATTTTTAATCCTTCGTGATTTTCATCTATTTTTTCATCTATTATAAATTCTTCTTTGTTCATTTTATTTAAATGTATATAGGTTATGTTGATATATATTCAAGACTATCTATTGTTGATTCTAAATTTGATATTTCTTCTTTTTGTGCATTTATTGAGTTTTTACTAATCTGGCAATTATGTTATACTATAGTCTTTCTATCCTTATTTTTAATTCTTTATATTTTTGTAATTTCTGTACGTTATTCATCTAAACAATTTTTATATTATTTTGGTGGATAACTTAATCTAATTTTATCATAATTAATAAATTAATCAAATAAATTCAAATAGTTACTACTTCCGTAACTTTATTTAGCATAGGCTTTGATACCAATCCAATCCCTACACCTTACTTTAAATTTCATTTACATCCTATTTCACACTCATTATGGCTGCCATTAAAGTATCTGCGTTTCTCTCTTCCGTAGTACTTTGGTTGTCATTTCCCGATGCCATAGTACCTATCAAAAACCACAAAACAAAAAACAACAAATAAGTTAGCGTTAATAAATCAACCTCACAACATCTTAGTGCACACACCTTTGTTTTGTCTCTTAGTTGGCATCACTAGATTTAAAGATCATTTATACTCTAATTAGAAGATATGGTATCAATTATGGCTTGGTTGTAATAGATTCTTGTTTGAAATTGAAAATAAAACTCAGAAACAAACAAACGTACTTTAATCAAGAAAGAACAATAAAAATAAAAGAGAAAAGCACACAAGAATAGACATGAAATGAGTCAAACTCTAGAACTAATAGATCAATTTTTAGTCATTAATTAGTGTTTATGAATCAAAATATGAGGTTAAGAGTCAATTAATGAAGTTAGATTAAAGGAACTTGAGAAAAGGGGAGTAGGAAGGCTTTGAAATACAGTTAGGACCTGTTGTAGTAGATTGGGCGCACCCTGGGTGCAGAGTAGACACACATGATAAAGTAGGTCAGTTGCACCTTGGGCGTAGCTGTCCCAAACTGACTTGAGAAACGGGCAAAAATGCATTCTCCATGTGCTTACCCTTTGTCATTTTCTTTTGGAATATTCCTTGGTACTTTGGATGTGCTTTTGTACCAACACTTTTGTGAACTTTCCTTTCTCTTTCAAGGAGTAAACGATAACTGTTACTGAATTTTCTATTTTAAATATGAATATCCTCAAGAACACCAAGAACAATTTGAAGATTATGCATAACTTCTTCGTTTTGGCACAAAATTTCACGAAATTTTAGACCAAGGTTCCTCTCACTTTGAAGAACACTTTCAAAAAAATTTTATCCCTTAATTTTTCATCAAAAGTTCCAAATTTTCAAACTCACTTGTATTTTCTTCAACCTTTAAACCAGAAAAAATGGTGGATTTTTCAAACCTTTAGAAATTGCACCATCTTTTGAATTTAGGTTCTCTTTAATGTAGAGAACACTTTTTCATCAATTTTAACCTTGAATTTCAATCCAAAATCCATAGATCTAAGAACACACTTTCTTCACATCAAGTTCAATAAGAGGTTTTTCTTAAATTCACTTAATCAAGCCCAAAAACTAAAGGTTCCAACTCTAATTACACTTGAAGGAATGAATCTAGTGTTGAAACAACAATAAGGACTCAGAAATGAAAAAAATTTAGGGTTTTTCCTTTAAAATTTTTGTTACACTTTTTTTATTTTTGATTTTCTAGATAACAAGACCTAAGATTGACTTCGTGGGAATGATATAAAGTTTGGATCTGATACCAAATAATACCACAACCAAACTATAGAATCAAAAACAAAACTAAGATATTATAAACAAATAATAAAGATAGATAAAAAAGCAATAAAGTAGAAACGATAAAGGAATGGTTAGAAAATCAAGGGTATATCAAATCCTTAATCATCTATTCAATAAAACTGTAAAGAACCTAAATCATACATTGACTACAAGGGAATTAATTCCCAAGCAACCAATGTTTCTAAACAAGGTTTCAACACAAGCCAAGCCAAGATCACATATTCGCGCACAAGAGAGTAATAATTCATTAGCATCAAATTTGGTTTCTAAATGTAAAAAGCTCTTATTTATAGTCTAGGGTAAAATATTATAACTTATGGGCCAAAAAATGACCTATTTGTAATAAGACAATAAGGCATCCTTCTTTTGCATTTTCTTGAGCATGTTGGGCGCATCTGTGTCGCACCTCTGGTGTATATTCTACTATTTTGACCTTGTCAAGTAGTTCAAGAGTAGGTTGGGTGCACCTCTAGAGCAAATGGGGTGTATGTCACCTACTATAGGCATTTTAGCCCCGTCTCATACTCTTTGACCTCTCCAAGGTCCCTCAAACCTTATTAAAGGTAATCATCATCAATTTAGCACCTTTTTATTGCAATAAGAATTCATCACTCTAATATCATAAGCATCCTATCTAAAGATCTGGAGGTAATTTGGATTGTATCACCGGTGGGGGTCAACTTCACTTGCAGCCTATCAGTTCTATGCTTGTATCATCTTAGACTAGGTATGGCTCTCATATAAGCCATGATGGTTATAGAGGGTAGAGATTTAATTAATTTTTATGGAGTATTTGGTATGGGTCTTTAGGCCTTGGCAACTGTTCTGGAGCAGTAAAGGCAGCACCTTAGTGAATTTCAGAAGCTTGTCGTGGTTATGGTGAGATTGATCATTGGTCTAGAGAGTGCCCCAGATGAGAGTTGGCCGCTAAGATAGATTTAGCATGTGTTCTCTACCAGCTTAGGGTTTCTAAGATATGTTATTATTACAAGGATATTGGTCATCATAGTAGGTGGTGCCATCAAAGTTAGTTGGTTAGTCGATTGGGGTTAGTTCATGTTTTTCACTAGGTTAGGGCTTCAAAGTTTTGCTATTACTGTAGAAAGGTAGGGCATTGGTACAGAGAGTGTCCCTGGCATTGGATTATTAGTCATTTAACTTATTTAAATTAGTATCATAGAGATATGATGCTTTCAATTAGAGATAGTGTGCTTAGCACCTCAGTTGATAATTCAGATGCTTAGTCTGAATTTGGACCCGCTGAAATTCTTTTTTCCTCGAGAACTTCAAACATGTGACATTGGATTCCACTGTGATTATTGTACTTTTATTTCTTGCCTTTAACTTGTTATTTTAGTGTATTGGAGTTCTCTTACCCATCGATGATCATATGCCTTGGTAGGCTTATATCAATTGTTGTATCCTTGATATAGAGTTTCTGATTATATGACTTCGCCCATAAATTTTTTCTTTTAGTAGTGGAACAATGTTGATATTTCCCTATGGGGGTATTTGGGTTCGAGTCCCATTTACCTTGGTATGTTGTCCTTCTTATGTCCCTAGAGTGCTACTTGTTATTGACTCTTCATTTTTCTACTACCTACTCCTTATACTAGTCTATTTCTATTGTTATTATTTTTATGTTTTGGTTTTTATTAATCCTTTCTTGATTGGTAGCTAGACTAGCATTATCTAGTTAGAATTCCTATCATTGCAGTTCATATTTATTGGCTTGGGCGACTAGATTGGTTTGATGATTTTAATCTTGTAGCGAGGTGAGGTTGGTTATTTTTTTCTTTTGTTGGATGTGCTATATTGGTTGTGGAGTGGATTATGGTAGTGAAGGTAAGTTAACCTTCCATGTTTTTGTTATGGTTCTAGAGTTGGATATTTTGTTATGTAGCCTATTTTTGAGGTTGACTAATTTGGGTCCATTCTTGTAATTTGTCTAGTTCATTGTTCGATAGTATTTTTGATGTTGATGTTGAGAGGTTTTGTACTTTTCCATTACGTCTTTTGGGTTTGTTTTGTAGTGATAGCTTTTATCTTAGTATTGGTGTAGAGCTGGACACTTTGTTTTTACTGGGATGCAATTCTTGTGCTAGTGGATATAACAGAGTAGGAGATAGGTGATTTTTCATGTGACCACTTTTTATGTTCGTAAATTAGGTATTCGTTTATAAGATGGATTATTGGATTTACCTATGATTGGATAAGGTTGCATTTCTCCGAGTCGCTAAAGTTTTTGGCTATTACTAGTTGATGCTCAAAATTTATGGTTGGTTTGTCATCATCAAAAAGGTGGAAAATTATTGTATCTTGTTTTGATGATGATCGGCTAACAACAAGGGAATAAGTACCTTGGTTTTTAATTGCTATATCTTGTTTTAATGATAAGCAGCTAACAACAAGGGACCATGTACCTGGGTCTTCATGAATCTAGTACAGCTTTCACTATCCTGCGCAGTATTGTCTTCTTATGTAACAAATTGCATAGGTGAACTTGTACCTATCAGGACACCTGGCCCAATCATATTTCTACCTTAATCATTATTTCTCTATAAAAGGAAAAGAATGCTTATCAATTGGTGAGCTTTTGCAAAATAAGAATATAGGAGAGAGAAAGAGGCAAAAACTCAACTTTGCAATATTGCTTAAGTTATTAATTTCTGTATGTACTGAAAAAGTAAGTGTTCTTGATTCAAATCATGGTCTGTAATTAAATTACTCATGTTATAAGTGTGCTGCTTTCTTTGTTTTCCTGAGAGTTCTTAGGTAGAGTTACCTGAGTTAGATATTGGTTATAGTTAATTAATATTGAAGTGAGTTGTCAAGGTAGGCTTGTAGTAGAGTTATTACAAGAAGGTGGAGCCGCAAGTTAGGTTCAAATTGAGTATGTAATTAAGAGGTTGAAATAGTGGATTGTTGAGTGCTTGTGAGGGCAAGCTGTAGTTTTTCCTCCCTTGAGCAAAGATGTTTTCATGTTAAATCATTATGTTCTTTACTTTCCAAAAGGTTTAGTTTCTCATTTCTTTACTATTTTATTGCCTATGACTGACTCTAAGGGACCTAGTCCCTCATAGTGTGTTACAACACCCTTACATTTCAACAATTTGTATCAGAGGTAGAACACTGTAAAAGGTTTACACCTAGATTGATTTGGTTATCATAGCTTCTTCATCTAATTTGGAAGAAGGGCAATCTACCAGTAAACCACCTAGATTTATTGGTAGTTCTATAGGTGCTGGAAATAAGGATGTATTATTTCATTATGGATGAGGACAAAGAGCTGATGTATGTAATACTTGATGGTCCTCATATTACACTTAGAGAGGTCAAAGAAAGAGACATAACAAGAATGGTTGTTAAAAGCTGGTGAGAGTATGATGATAAAGATAGAAGGAAAGTTGAGAAGAATTACAAAGCCAAGAAGCTACTAGTTTGTGGCATAGGGTTTGATGAATACAACAGGATTTCTGCCTATGAAAATGCTAAGGAAAATGGATTTGCTTGAAGACTACTCATGAAGAAACCACTGATTTAAAGGATTAAAAAGTTGATATGCTGACTACTCAATATGAAAACTTCACCATGAAAAGAGGAGAAACTATCCAAAATATTCATACAACATACACTTTAATCACCAATGAGTTGCATTGCTTAGGAGAAGTAATTCCTTTTTACAAACAGGTGAGAAAAATTCTAAGGGTTCTTTCTAAATCTTGGGAAAGCAAAATGGATACTATCACTGATAGAAGAAAACTAAAAACTCTCACAATGGATGACTTATTTGTAATTTGAAGACCCAGGAGCTCAAGAAGCAGTAAGGACAAGACAAGAAGGAAGCACAAACAGAAAAATCTCTGGCTTTGAAGGCTGCAAAGTCCGATTCAAGTAAAGATGACATTGATGTTCCCTACTTGTAAAAAAGTATAGTTAGAGCTATAAAGAATAGCGGTCAGTTTCAAAGAAGAGGAAGTAGTAGCAAAAAGGGAGGCACTGTTCAAGTTTGTCACAAATATAGAATTGCTGAGCATTTTATAAGGACTATCCAACACACAAAATGGATTACCAGGAATATCTCAAGACTAAAGGTCACAAAGGGAAGAATAGGGACTAGGTCCCTGTAAAATCAAGAAGAAAGGCTTCAACTAATTTTGTAGTTAAGCAGTCCTTACTGTCTGGGGAGATTCTTCTAGTGAATCTGAGAAAGATGAAAGCATGAAGATGTTTCCACGCTGGCAGTAGAGGATAAGAAAGTGACTTTTGATTCCTTGTGTGCTCTCATGGAAAACGCTGAAGATCAAGAAGAAAATAAGGTAACTCTTTCGAACATTAAAGAAAACTTTTAAAACTATTCTGCAAGAAAGATAAAAAAGCTTGCTAATGTATTGATTAATTCTATGTGTTAACTGACTACCAAGAAAAATGCCCCAGAATAGAAGGTAAAGAATCAGGATCTTAAATTAATTACTTTAACTCTCCAGATGTCTGTAACTGAGGAACAAGATACTAAGTTGAAATTTGAAAATATGAGTCTAGTAAGTCAGTAAAAGTGAATGATACTGATGATAAAGAGAGGAAAATGCTATAGAAGAGAGAGTAGAGAATTAGGAGCTTGAATTAATTACTTTAACTCTCCAAATATCAGAAACTGAGAAATAGGTTGTGAAGTTAAAATATACAAATCTGAGTTTTGTGAGTCAACAAAGTAAATGATATTGATGACAAAGGGAATAGAAAAGCTTCAAGGCTTCAGATTGACATTGAAGAAAAATTAAGGTATTTTCAAAAGGAACTTATGACTTCCCTTTATAATAACAAAGAATTAGTAAGTGACAAGGTCTATATAAGAGAAGAACTTAACAAAACTCTACAATGGACCACATCCTCTTAGATCTTTTCCAATTTAACTTGTCAAATTATTAGTAATGGTAAAGGGCTTGGATATCAGTATCAAACCCAATCACATGGGTCTTAAGGAATATTTATTCATGGTATTAGAAATTGGGTCCATAAACCTCTATGCACTCATTGTGTAAGAGATGGTCACATAAAGAAAAAACTATTGTAATGCCCCGCAAAATCCTCTTCTAGTCTGAGCCTTAGAGCGTATTTGGTAAAGTAAAAATCCGAGTCAAAATATTTTAGAAATATCCTCCCAAGTATGAAATACTTTAAATCGTGTTGGAACCTATTTGAGCATGAATTAATATCATAGAGGTCCCCTAACTCATGGATGAGTTGAAATCTTTCCTATCGTTCAAGTTTTAGTGACCATCAAAATTTAGGTCAAATTTAATCAACCATAACTAATTTTATATATCTAATCAGAGGACCTATCATATATCAAATGAAATATCTTTGAATTATCTTTCAAAAGATACCAATTTCGTTAAAAAATGATATCAGAGCAAAGAGTTATGCCCATTTTACTCCAGCATGTCAAGCTGGAAAATATGTGATAACGTTTCTAATGGCCTATCACGTTTCTGACAACATTTTTGACGACGTCGTCACATTCCGATGATATTTATGACGACATCATCAGCCCTGGGTAGAAAATCAAGAATTTGACCTCTTTTTTTGACGACAATTCGTGATGGCCTGTCACGGATATCATCAAGAGTATTTTCTAGCAACTCAGGGGCATTTTTGCAAGGGTATTTTGATCATTTCCCACCCTTTTTGAGCATCTATAAATATGAGAACCCACTCCCAAAATCTTAATTTCATCATTTTTCTCTTCCAATTCTCTCAAGAGAGTATAACTAGGGTTTCATCAAGAACTTTAATCCTCTAAAAATCATCCATAAATTCTTCAAGGTTTCTTTAAGAATCAAGTTCCTTATAGTGTGGGCTTCAAGAATTATTTATTACAAGTGCGGATAGAGTCTCAAACATTAGAATTCATCTAATTTCAAAGATTAAGGTATGTGGATGTTGATTCTTGGGTCCCTTTCATCAAAGAAGCTCAAGAACCCTTTTTAAAACCAAAAGATTTTATGTTTACGAATTATTAATAATTTATATGAGTTGAAATTGATGTTCAATATGTTTTTGAGTTTTGATTTATGTTTGTCTCCAAGATTTATGAGCTTTGACCTTAGCATGTGGAATTCATGTGATGTTTGTGATAGACCCTCTTGAAGTTGTTTTTCCATATGATGTGTTCATGATTTTTGGGTATAGAAATGGTTGAATAAGTGAAGAATGTTCCCCATAGGTTTGATAAAGAGCTTAAGTGAAGCATAAGAGCCATTATAGTATGTTGAATGTGAAACTCCGAATTGTGAGCTAGTCCATGTATGCCTAGTGTTTGATAAAATGCTTTAGTGAATGAAACTTGCCAAGATAACATGAAATCCCCATGTAGGTGTAAAATTGGTCATGCCTAGTGGTTTATGCATAACCCTAATGAACAAGCTGAGACATGATGGTTGTAACTTCCCTAATTAAGTGCTCTTTGATATATACTAAGCTTTTAATACAAGGCAAGTGGTTAGCAAGTAAGTTTTGACATGACAGTATAAAGTTTCCCCAAGCCTTGTGATATCCAAACATATGTCAAGATTGATATAGGTATGAAATAGTTGAGGTAAAACCTTATTGAATGGAGTATGATCTAGTAGCATGTTTTCCCTACGTTATTATATGATTATGATTCCGAGATGCTTAAAGTGACTCCTTGGCGACTGTGATGATGAATAGACGT
Source organism: Capsicum annuum (assembly GCF_002878395.1). NCBI lineage: Eukaryota > Viridiplantae > Streptophyta > Magnoliopsida > Solanales > Solanaceae > Capsicum > Capsicum annuum. The sequence goes on from NC_061117.1 coordinate 110,871,052, forward strand.
TTCTGATCCTTAAATGCTTGAGGTGATGTTTTAATGCTGGTGAAGAAGCTTTAATGATTGTGATGATGCATGAATGATTGTGATAATACATGAATGATTATGATGATGAATGAATGATTATGCTTTACTTTTATGCTATCGAGTCCTGGGGGTATTTGTAACCGATAATAGAGCTGTTGTGTAGAGCCCGTGTCAGTTTCTCGATAACTCCAGTCGAGCTATGATTCTCAGAACTCAGTGAACTATAGAACTCTGTATCCCCAGACAAGTCAGAACTTAAGAAAGCTCAGTAATCTCAGTTATCTTTGTAATCTCTATATCGCTAGTAATCTAGCCTTAGTCCTGTAATTAGCTCAAATCTACTAGTATTCAAGTGATTCAATTATACTCTCAGAAGCAATTTGAGTAATCTATTCAAGCTCTATATTATCAGTCAGATACCATGATTCGATACCTTTTTTGTCAGATATAGAATTAAGTAATCTCAGCGTAACTCAGTCAGATCTTTTGAGAAACATGATCAGTAAAAGACTCATTTCAGTTTTGTTTAGTTGAGAATTTAGTTTAGAGTCTTTCAGTTGGGAGTAGAAGCTAGCACCGAGTAAGGAAAGGGATGGCGACTCTCCCATCAGAACGGCCGAGTCGTTAGGAGCAATCCCTGAACTCTAGAACTGTATATCCAGTACAGGATACAGGAGTCTCCCATCAGTAGTAGCTATCACCATCAGAGAGATTTGACTTTTATATGGCCTTAGGCTGACTTTCTGCGAGGGTCATCCTATCAGAGAGGCTTGACCAGAGAGGTCTTTACCCATGGAATGGTATTGACACCCTTCTAGCTGGGGTCATAGGTTGGACCCCACCTATGGTAGGTTGGGGCATGTTGGTTAAGTAACTACTTCCCACAGTTGCAGTTTCAGTATTTATCTTCAGAAATTAAGATAGTCAGATACAGTCATCCATCTCTATAAAGAACTCAGATAGTTCCATTGATTCATGGACCATCCCATCAGATAGCCTTGGTCTCATATACAGATTCTTATTATAATATCTAGAGATATCCCATCAGATAGGCTTGATCTCAGTCTCAGACTATGTTGGGTATTCCTATTATTATATCTAGAGATCTCCCTTCAGATAGGCTTGATCTCAGTCTCAGACCCTATTGAGTATTCCTATTATCATATCTAGAGATCTCCCGTCAGATAGGATTGATCTCCATCTCAGAATCTATTGAGTATTTTTGTTGTCAGATTTGGACATGTTCATACTTCTTAGCATTGACAATCACTTTCGGAATAATCTATTAGCAAGGTTGATCTCTAATTCTGTCAATCAAAAGCAGTAAGCTCAGAGTTTAGTCCTTGATGTAAACACATCCAGATCCTCAGTTATTAGTATCAGATAAGTCAGTGATTCAGTATCTCAGTGTCAGTAGTAAGTTCAGTCCTCAGTAAAGAAGTATCCGAGTTTCAGTATCTAGAGTTGCGATGATTGTGTTCATGTTCTGTACATTTATGTATGTGTTCTTATGCGGCATTTTTCATGATTATTCAGTGTAGATATTGTGCATGCATGAGCCTTTGCATTAGCCTACCTCATCTACATACTCAGTACATTCCTGTACTGATGCATTTGCGCTATAGTGTTTTATTTGACACCATAGGTTCAGAGGCATAGGATCCAAAGTATCCTTAGCAGTTCAGTCCTAGTCAAAACCAGTAGCAGTGAGTCCTCTTCTTTTGAGGACGAATCTTAGTTTACTATTATTTCTTCAGACTTTATTTATTTTCAGTTGGTAGAGTTAGTTGGGGACTTGTCCCATCAACTCCACAGTTCAATCAGTTTAGAGGCTTTTTAGATGGATGTTGTTGATGTTGTAGTATTTAGTTTTTTGTATTATGAGTATTCATAGATGTGTTGAACTTTATGGCTAGTTTTTTGCATTTATTTCAGATATTATGTAGTATATAGGTACAGATATCAGTAAAGGGTTAGCTTGTGGTCCTTTAGGGTCATACGCACCATGTGACGTCTTGGGATGGGATTTCGGGACATTACAAACTTGGTATCAGAGCCTAAGGTTCAAGCGTGTCCAAGGGAATCTGAAAGCCGCATCTAGTAGAGTCTTGTGCATGGGTGTGTAGCACGCTACATTTATGTACAAGAGGCTACAGGATGTTCTTAGGAGCAGTTCCTCTTCTTTTAGGGATCATTTCATATGAGTTAGAATGAGCTCAAGTTGATCCTCATTCTAATCCACTTCTTTCTTCCAATTACAGAGTATGCCTCCTCGTAGAGATTTTGTCCATAGGGTTGATGATCAGCCCCCTCAGCCAGTAGATCCTAAAAATAAGAGTGTGTCACATGCAGAGTTTCGGGAAGCTTTCCAACCGCTAGTCCAGGCGGTGACTAATGTTCATGGAAACTTTCAAGATGTAGTCCCACCTCAGCAAGATGGGAATTCTACCGCAGCTAGGATTAGAAGCTTCATGAAAATGAACCCACCCAAATTCTTTGGGTCAGTAGTAGGTGAGGAACTACAGTTGTTTCTAGAAGAGGTGAGGAAGATCACCCAGATTATGCATGTTTCTGAGGAGAAGAGTGTTGAGTTAGCATCTTATAAGTTAAAAGATATTGCTCATGATTGGGTAGTGATGTGGGAGAAGAGTAGAGGGGAAAATGCAGCTCCCATGACTTGGCTAGAGTTTCAGAGTGCCTTTCTAGATAGGTTTTTCCCTCTAGAGATAAGAGAAGCTAAGGTAGAAGAGTTCATAAACCTAAGGCAAGGTTCCATGACAGTGAAAGAGTATTGTCTTAAGTTTAACCAATTAGCTAAGTATGCTCCTGGCTTGATAGCTGACCCTAGAGCGAGTATGAGTAAGTTTTTGACTGGGGTATCAAGTGATGTGTTGAAAGAGTGTATCGATGCCATTTTTAATAGAGATATGGATCTGTCTAGGCTAATGATGCATGCGCAATAAATTAAGGCAGATAAACTGAAATAAAGAGAGCGAGTGAGTAAGAAAGCCAAGATAGGTAGTCGTGGTTTCTCGTAGCCAGGGTCTCAAGGTGGTAGTAGTTTTCAGTATGGTCATAGATTTTTAGTTCTAGCTCTATCTTCAGCTAGTGTACCCGCACCTGTGTTTGGGGGTGTCAGATTTGAGGGAACGCTAAGCTCCAAAGCCCAGAGTAGTGGTAGTGGTGTTCGTACCCATCCACTTTGTGGAGAGTATGGTAGGCGCCACCAAGGTGTGTGTAGAGTCGGTAGTGATATATGTTTTGGGTGTGGTGAGCCTGGCCATAGAAGGCGAGAATGTAGAGTGCTGACTCAAAGGGGTAGACTTCATGCGTTTCAGGCTCGCCTTGATCGGGAAGGATTCCCTAATATAAACCCCGGTATATTATGAGCCCTTCATGTGTTAGCATGAGTCATGCATAAGTTTCAGATCTTGATCGGTCAATTATGACCCAGTCTGTAGGTGTCCCGCGCACTGCTTTAGTATTTCAGCTAAGTGTGTTTAGAGGGACATAGAGTCCCAAGGGAGAGATACCCCATAGTATTATGATGCTGCAATCCATTAGATTCATCTCGATGCATGTTCAGATTTTTTTTATAAAGTTAGCATCAGTCATTGTTGCATTATCAAGCCGTGCTTTCAAAAGTCAGCTTAGCCGAACATTCATGCATTAGATATGCGCATTTAGTACAAAGAGTTCAGCTTGTCAGCATGTGTTCAGTCATATATTCATGAGATCATCCCAGTTATGAGTCCATGCATCAAATATGCATGTGTATTATGAGAATTCAGTTATGAATAAGATCAATCGAGTATTCCATGCATCAGATATGCATGCCCAGTGTGAAAACTCTATATGTCAGTCGTTCAAGTTGCGTAGTCCTGATCTGATATATTTCCATTTCTTGAGTAAGTTCCATTGATTCGTATTCTCAATATATCAAGTGACATTTGAGGATGAATGTTCTCAAGGGGGAGATAATATAATGCCCTGTAAAATCCTCTTCCAGTCTGAGCCTTAGAGCGTATTTGTAAAAGCGAAAATCCAAGTCAAAAGATTTTAGAAATATCCTCCCAAGTATGAAATACTTTGAATCATGTGGGAATCTATTTGAGAATGAATTAATATCATAGAGGTCCCCTAACTCAGGACGAGTTGAAATCTTTCCTATTGCTCAAGTTTTAGTGACTATCCAAATTTGGGTCAACCTTAATCAAACATAACTCTTTTTATATATCGAATCAGAGGACCTACCATATATCAAATGAAAGATCTTTGAATTTTTATTCCAACGATACCAATTTCGTAAAAAAACGATATTGGATCAAAGAGTTATTTCTATTTTACTCCAGCATGTCAAGCTGGAAAATGTATGACGACGTTTCTGATGGCCTATCACATTTCCGACGCCATTTTTGATGACGTTGCCATATTCTGATGACATTTCGGATGACGTCGTCAGCCCTGGGCAGAAAATCAAGAATTTTACCTCTTTTTTGATGACAATTCGTGACGGTCTATCACGGACCTGACGGCCTGTCACGGATGTCATCAATAGTATTTTTCCAGAAACTCAAGGGCATTTTTGCAAGGGTATTTTGGTCATTTCCCACCCTTTTGATCCTCTATAAATATGAGAACCCTCTTCCAAAACCCTAATTTCATCATTTTTCTCTTTCAATTCTTTCAAGAGAGTATAACTAGGGTTTTATCAAGAACTTTAATCCTCCAAAAATCATTCATAAATTCTTCAAGGTTTCTTTAAGAATCAAGTTCCTTATAGTGTGGGATTCAAGAATTATATATTACAAGTGCGGATAGAGTTTCAAACATTAGAATTCATCTAATTTCAAAGGTTAAGGTATGTAGATATTGATTCTTGGGTCCCTTTTATCCAAGAAGCTCAAAAACCCTTTTTAAAACTAAAAGATGTTATGCTTATGAATTATTAATAATTTGTATGAGTTGAAATTGATGTTCAATGTTTTGTTGAGTTTTGATTTATGTTTGTCTCCAAGATTTATGAGCTTTGACCATAGTATGTGGAATTCATGTGATGTTTGTGATAGACCCTCTTGAATTTGTTATTCCATATGAAGTGTTCATGATTTTTTGGTATAGAAATGGTTGAGTAAGTGATGAATGTTCCTTATAGGTTTGATAAAGAGCTTAGGTGAAGCATAAGACCCGTTATATTATGTTGAATGTGAAACTCCAAATTGTGAGCTAGTCCATGCATGCCTAGTGTTTGATAAAATTCTTTAGTGAGTGAAATATGCCAAGATAGCATGAAATCCACATGTAGGTGTAAAATTGGTCATGCCTAGTGGTTGTTGAAGAGCCCTAATGAATAAGTCAAGACATGATGGTTGTAACTTCCCTTATTAAGTGCTCTTTGATATATGCTAAGCTTTTAATACAAGGTAAGTGGTTATCAAGTAAGTTGTGACATGACAGTATGATGTTTTCCCAAGCCTTGTGATATCCAAACATGTATCAAGATTGATATAGGTATGAAATAGTTGAGGTAAAACCTTGTTGAATGGAGTACGATCTAGTAGCATGTTTCTCCTATATAATTATATGATTATGATTTCAAGATGCTTAAAGTGACTCCTTGGCAATTGTGATGATGAATAGACATTTGTGATCCTTAAATGCTTGAGGTGATGTTTTAATGATGGTGAAGATGCTTTAATGATTGTGATGATGCATGAATGATTGTGATATACATGAATGATTGTGATGATAAATAAATGATTATGAGTCCTGGGGGTATTTGTAACCGACAATAGAGCTGTTGTCTAGAGCGGATGTCAGTTTCTCGATAACTCCAGTCGATCCATGATTCTCAGAACTTAGTGAACTATAGAACTCTATATCCTCAGACAAGTCAGAACTTAAGAAAGCTCAGTAATCTTAGTTATCTCTGTAATCTCTGTATTGCTAGTAATCTAGCCTCAATCCTTAATCAGCTCAGATCTAATAGCATTCAAGTGATTTAATTCTAATCTCAGAAGCAATTTGAGTAATCTATTAAATCTCTATATCATCAGTTAGATACCATGATTCAATACCTTTTCTGTCAGATATGGAACTAAGTAATCTCAGAGTAACTTAGTTAAATCTTTTAAGAAACATGATCGGAAACAGACTCAGTTCAGTTATGTTCAGTTGAGAAATCAGTTTAGAGTCTTTCAGTTGGGAGTAGAAGCTAGCACCGAGCGAGGAAGGGATAATGGCTCTCCCTTCAGAGTGGCCGAGTTGTTAGAAACAATCCCTAAACTCCAGAACTGTGTAGCCAGCGTAGGATACAGGAGTCTCCCGTCAGTAGGGGCTGTCACTGTCAGAGTGGTTTGACTATTTTATGGCCTCGGGATGACTTCCTGTGAGGGTCATCCCGTCAGAGAGACTTGACCAGAGAGGTCTTTACCCATGGCACGGTATTGACACCCTTCCAGCTGGGGTCACAAGTTGGACCCCACCTGTGGTAGGTTGAGGCATGTCGGTTAAGTAACTACTTCCTACAGTTACTGTTTCATTATCTATCTTAAAAAATCAGGACTATCAGATACAGTCATCCATCTCTATAAAGAACTCAGATAGTTCCATTGATTTATGGACCATCCCATCAGATAGGCTTGGTCTCATATACAAATGCTTATTATCATATCTAGAGATTTCCCATTAGATAGGCTTGATCTCAGTCTCAGACCTTGTTGAGTATTCCTATTATTATAGATCTCCTGTCAGATAGGCTTGATATCAGTCTCAGACCATGTTGAGTATTCCTATTATCATATCTAGAGATCTCCCATCTGATAGGCTTGATCTTCATCTCAGACTCTATTAGGTATTCTTGTTGTCAGATTCGAACATGTTTATACTTCTTAGCATTAATAATCACTTTTGGAATAATTGTTAGCAAGGTTGATCTGTAATTCTGTCAGTCAAAAGTAGTAAGCTCAGAGTTCAGTACTTGATGTAAACACACCCAGATCCTTAGTTATTGGTATCAGATGAGTTAGTGATTCAGTATCTCAGTGTCAGTAGTGAGTTCAGTCTGCAGTAAAGTGGTATCCGAGTTTCAGTATCTAGAGTTGTGATGATTGTGTTCATGTTCTGTGTATTCATGCATGTGTTCTCATACGACATTTTTCATGATTATTCAACTTAGATATTTTGCATGCTGAGCCCTTGCATTAGCCTACCTCGTCTACATACTCAGTACATTCCTGTACTGACTCATTTGCATTATGGTGTTTTATTTGACACCATAGGTTCAGAGGCACAAGATCCAGAGTATCCTCAGCAGTTCAGTCCTAGTCAGCAATAGTAACAGTGAGTCCTCGTCTTTTGAGGACGAATCTTAGTTTACTATTATTTCTTCAGACTTTATTTATTTTTAGTTGATAGAGTTAGTTGGGGACTTGTCCCATTAACTCCACAGTTCAGATAGTTTAGAGTCTTTTCAGATGGATGTTATTGATGTAGTAGTATTCAGTTTTCTGTATTATGAGTATTCATAGATGTGTTGAATGTTATGGCTAATTTTTGCATTTATTTCAGATATTATGTAGTATATAGGTACAGATATCATTAAAGGGTTAGCTTGTGGTCCTTTAGGGTCATACACACCGTGTGACGTCTCGGGATAGGATTTTAGGGCATTACAACTATCAAAGCTAGTTTAGAGCTAAAATGAACAGTGCTAGATATATCCAGCAAAGGAATACCTATCCTAAGGTTTTTAAACCTTTGAAGAATATGCAGAAGCTCTCATTACCTAGATGGGCCAAGAAAGTTTTAATCACACCCTTTTCTTCCTACATGAACTTAAACTCAAATGGGTTCCCAAATATTACAAATGACTTTTTTATTGGTGGGAGAAAGGGATTCCATTCAGAACTATTATATTGATAATGGACATTCAAAATATATAATTGTAAAGTTTGACTCTAGTCTCTCTCTCTATATATACTTAATGATGGAGATGTATCATTTGGCGAAGGTAATAAGGTTAACTTCTCATCAGATAGAACACTATATCAAGTTGAACTTTTAGAGAGTTAATCTTAAATCCAAGAGGATAAAGATATGTATGTTGCTGATGAGAAATTAACTTGCTTAAGTGTTCAAAGTGAAGATGTTGATTTATGTTACAAAAAGCTTGGACATGTAAAGGTCTTTTTGTTGACAAAAATTCATCTGAAAGGACTTGGTCCATGGCATGCCAAAGCTGAAATTTCCAGACAACAAGGGTTTTAATGGTAATGTAAAAGGAAAACAAACAACGTCTTCCATAAAGTTGAAGAAGATGGTGATGATGTAGATTCAGAATTTAAAGAAGTTATTCCTACTCAAAGGAATCTTAATGCTGAAGATGATTGTCAAGAATTAAATAATGCAGAAAAGAATGATGAAAGTGATGATGATCTAGGAACACGGTCACAAACCCCAACTCTAGTAGAAAAATAACAAGAAGAGTCTAGTCAAAATTCAATTGGGACCTGGTCTCAGTGGAACTCATCTTAGAAGGTTATGCTAGACGCACAAATCATCTCTCCGTTGACATTCTATCTCCACCTTTGGAGACTTGTTAGAAATTTTATGGCTTGCTCAACATTCTTGTTCAAAGTGAGCCCAAATTATGAAAGAGGTTCTGAAAGATGCTGACTGGTTCAATGTAAAACTAAAGTATTTGATTATTTAATATATGTTAAGTCTAGGACCTGGTCCCCAGACCTATTTTCAAAACAATTTTTAGTGTAAAGTGGTGTACTGAAAAATTATCAAGTCAAGGTTAGAATTGATCAAGTTAATTTGACCTACTAGATGAGTCAATTCTAATCTTAAAAATTAGTTATGATAATGAGACATGTATCCTTGGTAAAGTAGGTACATATTGGTCTAACTCAGTACCATGCCCTTGTAGATATACACCTTTGGGAATAAATTTAGAAAAGGACATATGTGACTTGCACTAAATTGAGGATTCTCTCAAGAAAGAGAGGAACCTATTTCCATCTCTCAAGGTTAGTACCAAAATAATGTTCTTTAATAATCATAAAAATCTATCTAAAAAGCCATGCGTCATTTCTTATCTGAGAAAAAGCTATCAATTCATATCAATGTGAAGAGTCATGCATATTATATTCAAACCTGTCATTTCAAAAAGGGAACCTCTTAAATGACAACTGTCTTACCTGTTATTTACAAAATCAAACCCTTTTTATTTCACTCTCTTCCAAATTAATTCAAATCAACTTCCTCAATCATCCATCATATCTAAATTGAACTGGCCCATTCTCTCTCTTTGACAAAAATTCAAAATAATAGACATTCCTACTTCCTTAAGTCTCTTCAAAGTCACAAAATTAGATAAATCCCAGAAAATCAATTTGAAAAATCCTAAATCGAATTCCTTATTCTATTAACAACCAGAACCATAGAAGAAGTCACATTAAGTCCTAAACAAGAACTTGTGTTAATTCTACCTACTGAGTTCTCTCCAGAAATTCCAAAATGCCTAATTGAGTTTGTCCCTATTGAAACTTCCTCAACCATTAAAATTTCTAATGAATAAACCATGGTAGAGGATTTGAATCAAGGTTTTTGCTCATTGATTAAACAAGAACCCTCTAAATACAAAGTTCCTCTTTCCTTAGAAGAACTAAAATCACCTAAAGATTGTCAAATCCTTCTTCTATCTACAGATTTAGAAGGTACAAAACTCTTAGAAAACATACAAGTACTCGATTCCCCTACTCTCTCAAATTTAAACCATATTTTTCTCAAATATTTGATGAAGAAATAGCTGTAAAAAGGTTTGATCTTTCCATCAGTGTAAATTGGGTAGCTAAAAATTTTCTTCTACTTGCATATGATCCTAAGGAAAGCTCTATCAATGTATAAGAGCAAATGGTAGGTAAAAAGGATAATATGACAAAGGATGGAGAAATTTTTCTACCTCTAAATAAGGAGGATGAGCATGGACCACCTCTGAGATGGCCTGTGAAGAAAAAGCAGTAAAGTCTAGGAGATAGTGACTAATTCTAGTGTAAATGTTTATACATTCTATTTGACTAGGGGATCTAAAAAGAAGCTGTTAGTAGATTCAATGAAGGGAAGCAAGTCTTCGATCACTATGAGAAGAAAACTTAAGAAAGCTATTATATTAGAAAAGGAGAAAAATGTTGAAGCTGTAGAAGTTTCAGAGAGTGATGACATCGATCCTAATATTGCTGTTGCAACTGAGAAAACAAGAAAGGAAATTTATGTTGTATGAATGACCAGGTCTTCCAGTTCAAAGGCTGATACCCCTGCAAAACATAGAAAGAACACATTGCTATTAAAAGAAAGAATGTCTGACTCCAAAAGAAGAAGAAGTAAGGAAGAAAAGAAGTCAACTTCTAGAGAAGCAAAGAAATATGATCTTAAAAACCCAGAATGTGTTGTTTGGTTGAATGTATGATCCTAGGATTTACGAGAAACCTGGCTTGGTAGATTTGGTGGAATATGTCAAACACCATGGATGGTTACATATCGTAGAGGAACTATCTTCCATGGTTTTTGATGATTAATTGAGATAATTCTATTATTTGATGTATTTCATAGATGAAAGGTTAAGTTTGACTACCCAGGTGCAAGGAAAAAAATAAATCTAGATTAAAAGGCACTAGTAAAGATTCTGGATATGCCTATTATAGGTGTGAGGACTCTTGTCAAATAACAAGCCTTAACTGAGTTCATGATTGATGCCTCAAAGGTGGGAGGGACATCAATAACTGGTGTGAGAGTTCAATGTAGGTGTAGGTAAGGATGTGCTCTAAGGGATAAATTTTTCTAAGAGCTATTGGTTACTCAAGAAAATCTAAGCAAGGAAATAGTGGAGATGAGGATTAAGTTTACTGCAGATGACATTGAGATAGTGCACTTGAAGATATAGAATTAGAAGTTATTCACAGAGGGACCAGGTGCTATTGAGGAACTTGCAGCAGAAAATGCATAGCTCCAGAATAAGATTACAGAACTCACTTAGGAGGTTCAACATCTAAATGCAGAAGTTAAAGATCTCACTAATCAATTACTGAATTCTCACACTGCAGAGAGTTTTAGAATGGAGTTGTTGCTGAAATCACTCCCCAATCCCCCCTTTACCTAAGCCATGTCATCCCCATGTCACTTTGTCATCCCTGTACGTCAAGTTTTAGTTTTTATTTCTAGTGTGGCTTTTGATAAATAAGAATTTTTATGTTTATTTTTGTATAATAAAATCATACTAATCTCTCTTAACAATGAATAAATCCTTTCCTTGTGTGATTCATCTATCTTTTCTTTATTTGCAAAGTAGTTCATCATGTTAGTGTTGCCCTAGTGGCCATGAGTTAACTAACTTATTCTTATTTTGCTCTTGGTTTGCTATCCTCACTTTTTAATGATGCCAAAATAGGGAATAATAAATTCATATGGTATGGACTAGGTGTGTGTGCTGTATGATGTCTTAGGGACTAGTTACCAGGTATGGAAAAGAATATTTGTGAGGTATGATGGCTAATTGATAAGAGAACATTGATGCGTGCAATTATATTGACTGGGGGAATATTTAAACATAGTGAATGAGTTGAGTTTTTGATGTAAATTCACTATAAGGGACCAGGTCCTTATGTTACATGATATATTAACAGGGGGAAGCAAGGTGCATAGTGATAGGGGGAACATTCATTGACAGTAGTGATGATCACTTTAACTAAATGTGATGAATGAACTTTGACGCTCAAAATCTATGGTTAGTTTTTCATCATCATAAAGGGAAAAGTTACTATATCTTATTTTGATGATGATTGACTGGCAACAAGGGACTAGGTCCCTGGGTCTTTGAATTGCTTTATCTTATTTTAATGGTGAAGCTGACAACAAGGGACCAAATCCCTGGGTTTTCATAATCCAGTATAGCTGTCACAGTTTAGCACAGTTTTGTCTTCTAATGTACCAAGTTACGTAGGTGAGCTTGTACCCATAAAGACACCTAGCCCAATCAAATTTCTACCATAATCATTATTCCTTTGTAAAATGAAAGAATGCTTCTTGGTTGTAAAGTTTATGCAACATCAGTATATAGGAGAAAGAAATTGGTGGAAACTCAATTTTGTGGCATTGCTCAAGTAATTAATATCTATATATACTAAACGAGTGCATGTTCTAGAGTCTCTATGGTCAGTTATTGAATTACTCATGCTATAAGAGTAATGTTTTCTTTATTTTCCTGAGAGTGTTTAGGTAGAGTTACCGGAGTTAGATATTGGTTTGAGTTAATCAATATTGAAGTAAGTTATTGGTAAAGCTTTCAAGGTAGGCTTTTAGTAGAGTTAATACAAGCAGATGGAGCCTAGATTTTGGTTCAAATCGAGTCTGTACTAAAAAGGTTGATTATAGTGGATTGTTGAGTGTTTGTGAGGGAAAACCGTGGTTTTTCCTCCCTTAAGAAAAAAGGTTTCCATATTAAATCATTGTGTTCTTTATTTTTCTGCAAGGATTTAGTTTCTCAGTACTTTACTATTTTATTACTTGTGACAAACTCTAAGGGACCTGGTCCCTCATAGTATGGTCCAACCTCTTTAGATTTCAACACTAGTACAGTTTGCAGCCTTTGTGAGTTTTTGGGTATACTTTGGTGGTTTTTGTCCTTCAGCAAATACGGAGTTGATCAATTTTGCTTCTTACTAGTGATTTATCCTCCACTGTTATAATATTCTTAAGCTATGTTTTAGTTTTGGGGATAATCCAGTAAGTATATGTTTGGTTGGAATGTAAAGTCAATTCAGATCTTGAATTATATAAGAATTATTGGCTCAATTGGGATTTGATGCCTTGGAATGAAATTTAGAGGTTATGATAGATTTAAAGTGCGGATCATTTCCTATATGCAGGGTAATTTTTCATAGTTGAGAGAGAGCCATTAAACCTTAGTGTTGAGATTTAAGTTTGGAGATGTATAGATAGGTGTAGCCTTTATTTTTAGATTTTTCTTAGTTGGGCTATTACCTATAGGCTGATTAAGCCTACTTTTTGCCTTCCTATTTGGCCTTCTTCAATTCTAATGGATTGTGGGGGATAGATGTTCAGATGTTGTTCCTGTTGGCACTTGAGGGTGATTTCTTCCATTATTGACCTCAATTTTTAGTTTTCATCAAAACTTTTGGATGATCAACTCACCAACAGTAGTATACTCTAGATGGATTTAGCATGGCTTCATTCTTAATTGATGGGACATCTTGGAACAGATTGTTCCATAGTGAGTGTATATGGTTTGGACCTCTGGCTATCAATTTTAAGGGTAATTTAGACCAGTTGTAGCTTTGTCGTAGATTGCAGACTTTGAGTATCACTATTTGTGTGCCCCAAAAGAACCTTATGTATTTATTCTCATACTTCCCAATACATATTTTTTGTTGATTAACTTCCATTCTTCGAGGTTAGTATGGTAGCATTGCGTGAATAGGTCTCTGGTGATTTTCTTCTTTGTTTGGAGTATATAACAGGTTTGGAAAGGCAAGATAAAGTTATATTTGGTTGTCAAATTTGGTTGCATGAGTCATACCTTGGATTGCATTAGGCTTAGATTAGTTTTTCCTTAGCTGTGCTGGTATCAGTGCGGTATTAGTGTGTCATTGTTTTGATTAGCATGTCTCAGACTTTCTCAGTTCAGTTGAAGGCCAGTCGCTGGTTGAGGTTGAATTTTTATTGTTTGAGAAGTGAAGAAAGGAAGCTTGTTGAAAAAGTGATACCTATAGCAAAATCCCTTGGAAGTGTTGTCTCTTCTTGGATATTATCTGGGAAGTTGTGCTGATGTGCAATGGATCTCTAGCACTTGCGATGCTTAAATTGATTAAAATATGGAAGTTTATTAGGTTGTTTTATGAGATATGATGTGTTTTGGGTGTGTTTTGTAGGAAACAAGGTTTGGAAGCTAAAACTGAAGAAAAATATGAAATTTAAAGTTTTATGCTACTTATCGAGGCATTTTTGGGCATAATTGCCACTTAGTGGGCGTAGGTGACCAAAGTAGGTGTCAGAACTTGTACTCCAGAGTCTCAAAAGCAGGAAAAAGAAGGCTCAATCACTTACCAAGGGCACCTTTGGTCCGTAGGTGCCATCTATGGTCCATATGTGACCTGTGTAAGTGCCATAGAGCAAAGTCCAAAGAGCTTCAGGAGCTGTAGAGGTCTGTCACTTACCAAGGACCACCTATGGTTCGTAGGTGGCCTAAGTAAGTGACCACCAACCTCAAATTTCCTTTTTCATTCGGGGTTTGAATTTTTGGGTTTCTTTGTATCCTATAAATACCCTTTTGACATTTTTTTATTACTTTACGCACTCTTAACACTTACAAACATATATTTGATTCCAGGATTTGATTTTGACCTTGGGATTTTTTGTACTATTTTTTGTTGTTTATTTAGTAAAATACTTTGGGTTTTATTCATTGATTATTGTAATACTAATTGAATGGCTTTAATTAAGAATTTCTTTTATCGTATTACCAATACATCAACTAGTTCTATTAGCTAGGGTTGTGGGAACCCTTGATAAATAACAAAGTAGGGTAAGTGTTCATTGCTTCTAGATAGTTGTTGATGCATGCATTGTAGTTTTCTTCATATTTATTACTTTCTTAATGGTTTCAAATGTTAGGATCCAGCCTATATTCACTACAAACCCAAGAAGGAGGTAGAGATTGGAAAAAAGAGATCAAAATAGTGATTTGGGGTGAATTGATCAAATTACCTTTATTATCTTCTTAAGAGGACCGGCTAGCTCAGCAGTCAGAGTTAGCAAGGCCAAGACTGACTGTTGATCATAGAGCAGCACTTAATGGTAATCGAAATAGATTTGCTGGTGGGTAGGATCAAGTGATCCCAACATTCTAGTACTTTTGGCCTATGATAATGATAAGGAAATAGGATATGTTCAATCGGAAGAAATAAGAGCTATCATTCCTCTTGCACTACCCCATAATGTGAAATTTAACATAACCAGTGCCATGATCTAGCTCTTGAATTCTGAAGGTGTACTTTTGGGCTTGGCTATAGACATCATAAATATGCATCTTGCTAATTTTGTTGGGATCTGCACTTCTTATACTATTCTGGGGTAGACTAGGAGGCACTTAGATTGAGGTTGTTCCCTTTTTCATTAACTAGAGGAGCTTCTTTCTGGTTGAGAGAACTTTTGAGAGGATCTATTACCACTTGGAATGAGTTGCGCAGGTAATTCTTAAGATATTTCATTCCTCCAGCTAGAACATTATAGTTAAAAGATGATATATACAACTTCAGATAGCTACATTCAGAGTCGATATTTGAGGCTTGGTTCAGGTTTAAGAAAAAGTTGACCATGGTACCCAATCATCGTATTTTACGAAAGAGCTTAATGGAGATATTCTATAGATCCATGAACATTAGTTCCCAATCCATGGAAGACAAAATCACTTGAGGAGCATTTATGATATTATGCTGGGAAGTAGATTTTAAGGTTCTAGACCAGTTCTATCTCACTATTCGAGTGTGGCATACTTAGGAGGCTGAGAGGGATGATGGCACTTATGCCATTGGAGCTTCCACTGACCATAGAGTATTTGATGATTTTGTGGCACTAGAGATTGTACAGGTGATGAATGATGTTGGATTGCTGACTAAGAATTTCACAACAGTTAATTCTAGGATGGTAAATGTTTTAGGTGCACAGGGTTCAGCCTCTAGAGCATATGAATCAAACTTGGAGGAGGAGGCTAAGTATCTTTATTGCGAATTGGTAGATTTTTCAAACCACAGGGCAAGTAAACCAAGGTCGAAACTATCATGGGGATAGATACAGAGATTGTAGTATAGAGAATAATGGTTACTAGAGATAGAAAGATGACTACAAAGAGAACATAGATAGGTATATTCTGCCAGGAAGCTATCACAGTGAATCAAGAATAGAGGCATTCTTGTCCAAACTGGTAAAAGGTCAAGAAAATAAGGAGACATGCCTTAAAGAGATTAAGGATGATATCTCAGGTCTAACACAGAATGTTGATTCTCACGCAACTACAATCATGTAGTTAGATACACAATTTAGGAAGACGTCTGCTACTTTAAATCAGAGACAGCCACGTATCCTTCCAAGCAACATAGTTCAAAATCCAAAAATTGATGGCTATTGTCTTGCTATTGCCATACAGAGTGGTAAGTCTAGTGTTGATACCCAATTTCCTACTGTGGATGTGCCAAAGAATGATAGTACTGTGGTTGATGATACCCCTGTTGTGGAGTTAAAAAAGGTAATAGGTGTTGATGTTGGTGTTGGCAAGGATACGATAAGGCAAGGTTGATATAGCCGTAGTGAATAAAATTCCACGACTGCCCCCACCTTTTTCTCAAAGACTAAAATAGAAGAAAGAGGATGGAAAGTTCACAAGGTTCATTGAGATGCTAAACGATTTGAGTTTAAACATCCATTCCTTAATGAATTGGAGCAGATGCTTGAGTATGCTAGGTTTATAAAATAACTGGTGACAAAGAAGCAAGAAACTAGTTTTGAGTATGTTGGTGGATTGCATCATTTCAGTGCAGTCACTTTTAAGTTCTGGCCTTAAAGAAGGGTGATCCCAGTACTTTCACGATCCCATAAACTATAGGGACATCCAAATTCACCAGAGCGTTATATGACTTTTGAGATAGCATCAATTTGATGTCGTTGGCTATATTTAAATAGTTAGGCTTGATCCCTCCAGGGCTGACTACGATGTTATTATTGATGGCAGAACTTATAGTAAAGAAACCCTTGGGCTTTTCTTTTGATGTGTTGGTGAAAGTTGATAACTTTATTTGTCCTGCTGATTTTATCATTTTGAATTGTGAGGTTGAATTTGACATGCCAATCATACTAGGAATACTATTAATGGCCATCCATAGAGCAATGGCTAATATGGAAAAAGCGGAGCTCAAGTTT
The DNA here is from genome assembly GCF_002878395.1 of Capsicum annuum. NCBI lineage: Eukaryota > Viridiplantae > Streptophyta > Magnoliopsida > Solanales > Solanaceae > Capsicum > Capsicum annuum. The sequence continues at coordinate 110,888,068 of NC_061117.1, forward strand.
ATAGTCAATAACGAAGAAGTCACCTTCAACATCTAAAGAACTATGAAGTAGCCGATGGACATAGGCGTGGTGTTTGTTATCCCTTATATTGATAATCCTAGAGGTTATTACTTTGGTACCTTGATGAATTTTGAGTAATCAAGCTACTCGTATCGTGTCGCGCCGTTAAATCAAGCCATGCATGGGAGGCAACTCATAGGATTATTGGTGAAGTCTGAGTCACCAACATAGCCATGTCGTGCCACGACATTCAATCAAGCACTAGGTAGGAGGCAACCCACTATTTTAGTGTTCACATTTATTTTACTTTTTTTATAGGCTTAATGGCATATATAATGACTTAGAATGTGGTAAAATATCTTTAATTTTGAATATTCTAGGTATGGGGACCTTAAGCTTTTCTTATGCATGTCAAAAGTCTTGCGCGAGCCAGGTATGATATGAGTTAACTGAAAAGATTAAATTTTGAGAATTTTTTAAGAAATTCTGGACTTTAAACTACGAACATACTTACAGGGTCATAAATACCACTTATGACCTCGTAAACATTAAAGTAAGTATCAGAATACAATTTCCTGAGAGCAAGGAACAAAATAGAAAAATTTGGGCCCATCTACAGCCGATAGGTGGCTTTAGTAAGTGGTAAGGTTTTGCGCACATTTTTTTGATTAAAATTTTAGGACCACCTTGCCTTATATTAACCCTAAACCACCCTCATGATTATTTAGGCACCATTACCCTATTTTACGCATAAATCCCCAAAATTCCCTTTTTTCTCTTAAAATTCAAACTACCCCACTTCCCCACACGTAAGAAAAGGTTACTTGTTATTGGTACCAACTTGTCAAAAATCACTAATTACACGTTCAACCTTTGGTTTTAGTTTATTTTTTCATAGTCACTTTCGGTCCTTTGAATAGAATGTAATATTCTTGGCACCTAATAGTAGTATCTTGTGCAAAAACATGAAAAAAGTAAGTTGGTATGTATAATATGTAGAAGCCATCATTCTTGTATATAGGAGCCTTGAATTAGCCTTAAATCATAATGTGGGGAATTGTTCTCTAATTAAACCTTTAGATCGTGCCCTAAGCAAAAGTTGACTTTGAAAAGGTAGAGGAATACACAAAGTTATAAATGCTTGTGTGTGTTGAAATGTTGATTTTAGTTGAATGTGTGCATATTGGACTTGTTTATACTAAATATAAATTATAGGGATGCCAAAATTAAGGAAAATTTTGAAGTTTTCAAATTTTGAGTTTTTCTTCAATTATGTTGTCCCTCACTATCTTTTGGACACTAACACTTGATTTTTTTAGGTACAAATGGCTCCAAAGGCTTTGAAGAAGAAGGTTTCACCTTCAAGGCGACGGGATAAAACTTTCGAGAGTAGTAGTTCGGAGGAGGAGTACCTGCCTATACGATCCAGCGTAACCCTGAAGAGTGACACAACTTGTCACTAGAGGCTAGAAGCATATTGTAGTTGAGGCTATTATTATGGAAAAATTGGGCATACCACTTGTAGTGAAATAAGAGTGGGGCTGATGGCCTACTTTTACTCGGCATAAGACCTAAATTGAGGCTATCCAGATCATATCAAGGCTGAAGATATAGTCAGCCAAGAGATCACCACTATATTCACTTCAACCTATTGAGGGTGGTGATGAAGTAATTGAGGAGGAGGCAGAGTCAGAGATGGCACTAGAGGTAGACGCATAGGATTCCATATTTGGAGAGGGGACACACGATGAGGATGAGCTTGACGCCATAGTTTAGGAGAATTTATCATCAGTACCACACTCTGAGAAGGAAACCTCAGTTTAGGAAGAGCCATCAGTTGTATCCCATTCTGAGAAGGGTAAAAAACAATCTTCACAATAGGTTCCAGCTTCTAATTCAAAGGCACCAGATCATCAAGGTCAGACGTCCGACCATATATCTATCAGCGAAACCTATGTTTAAGGTGAACCTGAGATGGTATGTAGAGGGGCTTTGACTTCTTTATAAGAGTGAAAATTTTGTGATAAAGATTGGTCATTCTCATAGGTCTATTTATAAGGAGAAATGGATTGACTTGTATGGTTTGGATGGAGCACTATTGTTACAGGCGACATTTGACAGGTATCTGTTGGGGTGGATAACTCAAACCCTAGGTTCATACAACCTTACATTGGTGTGGGAGTCCTTATATCATTCTATAGCATCTTTAACTACACCTAGAGATAGGGTTATTTCGAGGCATGATGAGCAACTCTAGATTAAGAAGATACTTGTAAGGGTGGTTATGGTTGACATTTTAGTGATGGCCATCTGCTGAGTTCTCTTTGGGATAGATTGTGTTGCTTCAGTGTCCATAATAGAGTGTGATTATAGATTGAGAGTTCCATAATACATACACATTATACGTGATACAGAGCATATGAAAGAGACAGAGTTGAGATAGAGAGGTGGATCGCCAAATATATTTCACCTTTTGGTGATGATACCCCTTTGATCGAGGGGCAGGTGTGATTAAAAAGGCAACATTGACTTTTGCTGCAAAATTTTGGTGCTTGCTTGTTTGATATTGATTGTGTCTAACTGCTACATACAATTTATTGACTTTTTATGGAGCTGCACTGACTATGAACATTATAGCTGGATATGATATTGACTTTGCTGCTATTATTCAGTATGAGCTTCATTAGAGATCTTTTTGTGAGATGACAACTATGTAATTCCTATGTTTTGTCCACAAAGTATGTAATAAGGCAGTGTACTAGAGGTATTAGATGTTGATGACATAGTAGAGGAAACGGACATAGATAAGACTAATATGATGAAGGATCTAGCCAATCTAGTCCTTCCCAAGAGACCCTGTGCGCCCACTTCAGTACCTCCGGCCCAAACTGAGAACCCATTATTCCTACGGAGCATAGTGATACATAGGGATGTGACGTGTTAGTATGGAGTTTTAGATGTGGGAGTAGAGAGAGGCCCCTTAGTTGAGTACACAGGGTGAGAGGACCATAACTACATCTACATCAGCCTCGACTTCTACTTCAAAGCCGATAGGTGCATCTTCAGTATCCCCTTGCCCATCCAGTTCAGCTATTGCTTTATGTATGATGTTAGTTTCATATATGTTTCTACAGAGCTTGGTGGACAGTTTGAGCATCACCAATACACGAATATAGAATATTGAGGCCAAGGTGCCGATTTTACATGGGAAAATCTGGCCATGGGTCAAGACTACACTAGATATGACTGAGTATAGATAGGAGTCTATACACCGGTCTACTATGTTAGACCTACTAGTTGAGTTGCATGTACAGTATATGCTTTTGAGGATTGAGTATCAGCTTGGTTCTATAGCATGGAGATGCTGGATCTAGGAGATATTAGGGATGAGGTGGACGTACTTAGAGTAGAGGTACACTCTCTCATTAAGTTCCACATGTCATCCATACCTCCCATTTTCCCCCATTTATTTAGCTCACACCTTTTCCTAGGCCTAGATTCTTTGACTTATTTGTAGATGATCATGGATCAGTCCTCGTAGTTTTTACCAATAGAGGTGGAGAGGGGGACTTGTAAGATCCCAGTATTCCATTTCATCAGGACCTGAATAGGTATACATTTGATTCATAGGAGACTATAATGATGTATAGGAAGAGGTACGATGAGATACCAATGACTGTATCCTCTAGTAGTGCACCCTCACCACTACTGGCTTTGCCAGTCAAGATATGTTCACTTAAAGATGATCATAACATAAATGAGTAGTGCATCCCAGGTATTTCCTCATTCCATTGATTTATATTATTTATATGTACTAGGGACAGTGCTCAGTCTTTTTGTTGGGGGTAGGGGTAGGGTATACCATAACTGTTATGGGTTTTCATTGCCGTACTTCTATATCTGTCGACTGGTATGGTTGTAGAACCAGTATGTCTAGGTTAAAATTTTGTCGTATTATGTTTTTTTTCATATTATGTTGTGTTTTGTGTAATTAGGAGATTATTGAGTATCAAGGGTAGTTGAAATATTTTTGTTAATTCTTGAGAAAAAAATGATATCCCTCCAAAAATGTATTTTTAGAACAATGTAAATGTTTATATGTATGACCATTATCGATTTCTTATGGAATTATAATTAGGTACATGATAAATAGTGCTAACTTGTGAATGAACCGAATAGGTAGTAGCTTGTGATCTGCCTCTGTGCCATGAGTGTGTGAGATGCTACTTAGTTCCCTTTTGTGTAAAATCAAGAACTTTCCTAACTAGATTTTCCTAGGCTGCAGGATAGTCGATTAGGAAACAATCATAGGTCATTTCGGATATTAGTCTACTTTTAGTAAAATGACCTTGCATGTGTGAATAAGTAACCCTTGATCCCAAATTTGGAGCCTTGTAGCCTATTTTTCTTGTTACACTTTTCACCTTCCATTTGTGTTACAATGAACTGCTTTTGGCCCTAGTCCTCCTTGGACATTGTGCACCTTGGGTGACCTAGCCTGAAATGGGGCCATGTCATAATGGGCATCCCACGTTCACCTAGGTTTGGGGACCACCCTCTTAACCTAACCCAACCACCTCATACAGCCTTAGATAAGCTGAATTTCAAGCATATGGCAAGATTGCACAATGCTCTCATGAAGTCTTTGGGTTAGGGTCATAACCATGACCCACCTAACCAAGTCTGTCCATGTCAAACCAACTATCCATACCATACCAAACAAAAGAGAATATCAAGACATAATATGAAAGTCAAACCCAAAATGTAATACAATGGAATAGTGAGATATTATGTCCGATAATGCTAGCCTCCCAGCTTATTCCAATGAAAAGGCTAACACAATACCGATTTTGTCCATTACAATCCCCAGAAGTAGCATAAATCCTCTATCCAAAAGAATACAAATATCTGATTGGGACATGCCCCCAATTATGGCCAAAAGCAATATCTGAAAAGAAATAAAAAGTCTAAGAATGTCCAAAATGAAATGATGCATACCGAAAGGATGGAGCGCGCTACTTCAGTCCAATAAGCTGTCCCCGAATCAAGTACTATGAGGGAGGATTCAAACATACAGTTCCTCCATAGCATGTGTATGCAGCCTCTAGTAGATGGGTTAGTAGGTGAACACTAGCATGAATTTCGAGATAAGGATAAAGTAATGTAATTAATCAAAACATAGTGAAAATCATCCAATGCAAACAACCATACATATATATATATATATATATATATATATATATAAGTTCTAGGAAAAGGGACCGAATTTAGCATTCCATTTGAAAACCTTAACCTGGGTCATCTATCTTAGCCGTCTACCACCCACGAGCCATATAGTTTCAGCTCCCCTTACTAAAAGGGTCTCGGTGCGTGTAGTCGCACAACTAGGCAATAACCCTGGGATGACTAGTACATCCCTCCATTATAAACGTGACACTCGTACGTGGCCATCAATGACTCCTCATATCGGCAAATATGAGTTTCTAGTTTTGATCCCCCCGATATCACCACCTTCAACGGCTTAGCTTACACTTCCTACCTTTAATTAAAACCAAGTCCAAAAAATCCTATTATCCATTTATTAAACAAAGCTATTTGATAAACTAGTGGTATCGTCATACCACCATACTTGCAAGCATTACCCATAGCCATACTATTTAGATTAAGGGGACTCTCGGTGCCCTTTCTGTTTGCCATATTAACCTCTGAGGGGACTACAGTGTTCTCCACAAGCATTACCAATTAGCCATTAACCTTTGTAAACCATTGAAAATCATTTAATGTTTCATATATTAGCTGAAAACAGGCAAGAATTTCATTAACATAAGTTAATGCAATGAACATATATTTAGAAGCATTTTATCAAACACCTTGGGGGCATAGTATAACCAAAACCAAATTCCATTACCACTAAACCATTACGATGAAATTACATTACCCAAAACCACCATTAATGCATTGAAAGCATAATTAAGACCAAAAGAAATCATAACCAAGCCTTTAACACAAAAAAACCCAAATCAATGATTGAAAACCAAAAGTACACAGAAGTATGAAATCAACCATATAACCATTCCTTTGATTTAAATTACAATTGAGGAAGAGAATCATGCCTTAAACCAAGAAGATTGATGGAAAGAATTCACCAAGATAAGCCCCAAAGTAATCCCTTAGTTTAAACCCTAGCTCTTTGCCCCCAAAAACTCTTGAGAGAATTATGATATTTTTTGGAAGAGATTCTAAGTGTTACGAATAAAATAATTAAGTAAATAACCTCCTAAGTGCATTAGAATACATGGGTCCTTATTAGGGTAAGTAGGGAAATTTTTAAAATACCCATACTTCAGTCCTATAAAAAATAGACACAGGGTCATGACTGACCTCCTTATGAGTCGTAACCTAGCTTACGGTTGGTACCCTCCCAATCAAAACCAATCCTCAACCATGGATCAAACACTATCTAGTATACAACTCATCCAACCAAGTTGTAACCTCAGCATATGATCCATATCCATGATTCGTATCCCAGGGAGAATGTAACACCAGGAGGATCAAACACTGACTGCCTTACAAGTCACCTATATGACTCATACCCATGCCTTACGACTCATACCCTCAAGTCGTATCCTTTCTAGTGTCCAAGACCATCCTACCAACTAACACTGGTTAGCTTACGATTGGTCTTTACTAATCGTACTCCAGATTACGACTCATACCATGAGTCGTAATGGGTTCGAAGAATGAGATTCCTAGAAATTTTCTATGGTTCCAAAATCTGGATGCTTCAGTCTCTCCTACTTGGAACATTCGTCCTTGAATGATGGATAAGGTAGGGGTAACCACACACAGAGTTATTTGCATTACCAAACATCCCTTTAAAAATGTTTGAAAAACAGAGGCAAAGATGTTAATCTTTCCATTATCAAACTAAAAAATAGAGATGTATTCAAAAACACATGCCTTTCACATGAACATCGGGACCGTAAAACAAGAGTGGATACTTGGACTTCATGTCCTCTTTTACTTCACACATGGCCCCTTCTACCTTGTGGTTCCATCATTGAACCTTAGCAAATGACACATCTTTTGTCCACAAATGATGAACCTTCCTATCCAATATCTCAACGGGGACCTGTTTATAAGACAGAGAATCTGAGATATCCAACCCTTCCAAAGGAATAATTGAAGATGAATCACCAACGTACTTCCTCAACATAGAAACATGAAATATCAGACGAACTACACTCAAACTAGATAAAACTCTAATACATACGTAGCGTTGCTCGCTCTCTGCAAAATCTCCTACGGATTAATGTACTGAGGACTAAACTTTCCTTTTTAACCCAATTGGGCTACTCTCTTCATAGGAGACACCTTAAGAAAAACCTTATCCCTAACTGTAAACTCTGAATCTCTATGTCTAACATCTGTATACGACTTTTGACGACTTTGGGAAGCCTTGAGCATATCCCGAATCACCTTCACCTTCTCCATAGCTTGACAAACCAAAGCCCGAACAAACAAATCAGCCTTGCCAAGCTCAAACTAACCAATAGGATATCTACACCTCCTACCATACAACGTCTCAAAAGGAGCCATACCAATACTCTTTTGATAAATATTGTTGTAAGTAAACTCTACCAAAGGTAGATGCTCTACCCAATTTCCACCATAGTCAATCACATAGGCTCGAAGTATATCTTCTAATGTCTGAATAGTTCTTTTCACTTTCCCATCCTACTATGGGTGGAAAGCCATACTCAAACTCACTATATTCCCCAACCCTTTCTACAAAGACTGCCAGAAGTGGGACGTAAACTGTGTACCACAATTAGAACTAATCAAAATAGGCACGCCATGCAGTTTCATAGTATCTTGAAGATAATGCTTTGCATAATCCTCCACCAATAAGGTAGTCCACACAGGCACAAAATATACAGACTTCGTCATCCTATCCATAATAGCCCAAATCAAATCAAATTGGTTCCGAGACTAAAGAAGATCGGTAACGAAATCCATATTGATCTCCTCTCACTTTAATTCAAGCAACTTAATCTCATGATATAAGCCACCAGGTCTTATGTGGTCAACCTTAACTTGTTGACACAACAAGCACTTAGACACAAATTCAACCACATCCTACTTTGTGCCACTCAACCAATTGATCTCCTTGAGATCAGGTACATCTTAGTAGAATCAGGATGGACAACATAGCGCGACTTATGCACTTCAGCCAAGATCCTTTGCTGCAAACCATCTACATCAGCAACACACAACCTCCCTTGGTACCGCAAAGTACCATCATTGCTAAAATCAAAATCTGTCACTTTTTTCTCACCAATGATGCCCTTGATTTTCATCAAGGCAGAATGCAACACTTGCTTCACCTTAATCTACACACCAAGAGGCGATCTAATAACTTCTTGCACCATCATACCACTATCCTTGGAGTCCAAGAGACGAACCCAAAGATTTGCCAAACGGTGAATATTCTTCACTAATTCTTGCTTTTCTTCTTCCACATGAGCCAAACTACCCATGGACAACCCGCTAAGAGCATTAGCAACCACATTAGCTTTACCAGGATTGTAGTGAAGACTTATGTCATAGTCTTTAATAAGCTTAAGCCATATCTTCTACCTGAGATTAAGCTCTTTCAGCGAGAACACATACTGTAAACTGTTGTGATAAAAAAAGATATCCACATGGACTATATACAAATTATGCCTCTATATCCTCAAAGCAAACACAACAACCAACAACTTTAAATCATGAGTAGGATAGTTCCTCTCATACATAGTCAACAGCCTGGAAGCATAGTCTATCACCCTCCCATGTTGTATCAACACACAACCAAGATCAACCCAAGATGCATCACAATAAACCATAAAACCATCATTGCCTTCTAGCACGATCAGAACTGGAACCAAAGTAAACTTATCCTTCAACTTCTCAAAACTCCCCTCACACGCATCCGACCAAGAAAACTTAACCTTCTTCTGAGTCAACTTAGTCAAAGGAGCAGCTATCGATGAGAATCTCTCCATAAACTGCCTATAATACCCAGCTAAACCCAAGAAGCTACGAATATGAGATGGAGTCGTAGGTCTAGGCCACTTCTTCATCACTTCCACCTTCTACGGATCCACCATGATCCTTTTACTAGATATGATATAACCTCAGAAAGTCACAATATTCAACCAAAACAAGCACTTAGAGAACTTAGAAAAAACCCATTATTCGCTTAAAGTCTGCAACACAACACAAAGGTGATTAGCATAATCCACCCCACTCTTTGAATACACCAGAGTATCATCAATAAACACAATGACGAAGAGATACAAATATTATCAAAACACCCTGTTCATTAGATCCTTAAATGATACTGGAGCATTTGTAAATCCAAATGACATCACCAAAAACTCATAATGCCCATACCTTATGTGAAAAGCCATTATAGGGATATCCCTATCTGGAGGAACACCCAAAAGAACTTTTCTTATTATAACTGGTTAAATAGATCATCTATCTGAGGAAGAGAATATTTGCTATTTCTCATTACCTTATTCAACTGCCTGTAGTAGAGGCACATATAAAGATACAATCCTTCTTGCTTATGAACAACACCAGTGAACCCCATGGGGAAGCACTAGGATGAATAAACCATTTGTCAAGAAGATCCTTAATTTTCTCCTTGAGTTCCCTTAACTTAGCCAAAACCATTCTATATGGAGGAATAGAAATTGTGTGTTCAAAAGCAAATCAATAATAAAATCTATTACCTTATCTAGATGAACACCTGGAAGATCATCTAGAAAGACCTCTAGAAACTCATTAACCATAGGGACCGAAGACAAAGGAGGACCTTCCGAGTTAGAATCTTTAACCCGGGACTAAGTGATAGTGACAACCTTTAGAGATTAACGTTCAGGCTCTAAGATAAGAAATAAACTTCCCCCTTGGCACTAATAAACAACCATCCCATTCTATTTCTGGATCACCGGGGAACCTAAAGATGATCTACAAGTTCGACAATCCAAATTTACATAAAAAGAATGTAACCAATCCATGCCTAAAATTACATTGAAATCTACCATACCCAACATAAACAAATCCTCCAAAGTCTACCTACCACCCACAGATACCATACACCTCCAATAAACCTGTTTAATAATGAACGAATCTCCTACCAGGGTAGAAATGGAAAATAGATTCAAAATAATTCTGGATGTAAACCAAAAGACATAGCAACATAAGGAGTCGCAAAGAAAAGAATAGAACCTGAATCAAGCAAACAATACATGTTACGAGTAAAAGTTGTAACATACTAGTAACACTATTAGACGATGCCTTAGATTCCTGACTGGATGCCAAAGCATACAACTTGTTCTGACCAGCACTAGAACTAGGAGCGGTAATACAAGTAGATGCCACACCACCGGGTGTATGAATAGAAGATGAAGCCATTGAAATCTTATTCACCCTCGTAGCAACCTTGTTAGATGGACAATCCCTGAGACAACAGCCTACTTAGCCATACTTGAAGAATTTATCCCTAGCTTCCTCAAAGAATCCCTTATGAGGATGACTGTAAAACTAAAAAGAAGGACACGAAGAAATAGACTGACCTCTATTTTCCTGAGAATAGGCTCTACACGCCCAAGAATTATCACTACCAAGATGATGCCTGTCACCCAACTACTAGGGGTAAGGAGCTCTAGAAGCAAAGAAGGAACCAGAACTCCCCCATTTTTTTTCTTCCATTTCCCACCATCTCTGCCACCTTGAGAATGGGCACCTCCCTGATAAAAAAACCTACCCTACTTACCCTGTCTATTACTATATTCTGCCTATTTTTCTCTTCTTATCTTCAACTTTCTACATATGAATAGTCAACCTCAAAATGTCCATATTCTTTCTTGCCTAAGGCTTATAAATTCCTCCATAGTATCTTCTCTTAACTCTTGAGGAAAGAATCGATCCATGAAAGCACTAGAAAAGGCCTCCCACAAACCATTCTCCTCTACATCACCCTTATCTCTACTCCACTCCTCATACCATAGATAAGAAACCTCTTTGAGCTAATAAGATATAAAGTTTACTCCTTCCCCATCAGTATCCCTCATTACCCGAGAGATCTTCTCCATTTCATCAAGAAAGCCTTGTGGGTCTTCCTCTACCTTTACTCTCATAAAAGATAGAGGACCCACCTTTATAAATTGTCCAAGCCCAGTAGCCTTAGTAGATACAATGCTGGCAGTACCCTACATGGCCTAAGCAACAACCAGATGAACAATAACATGCATAGACTGATAAAACTCTGCATTTATCATATTGTCCGGAGGGACCTAAGGGGCAGTGGAAGAAATAGGAGAAACTCTGATACAATCAAGAACAAGAGCATGAGATCGAAGATGTACTCCAGGCATATTAGGTACTCCTTCAGCATTATACCTAGATAGAATGGAAGAATTTTATTATGTTCCAGATCTAGGAGGCATGATCTGAAAGATGAACAAATAAAGATTAAAGGAGATTCCAGGACTGAGAAGTCAAGCCTGAAGAAATAGCACCAAGAAAGTGAAACATTCCTAGATGCCTTATAATTTCTCCCTTATGAGTGTGGAGAGCTACACACCCCTAAAAGAGACTCTACTCAACACGAATTTGTAGACTCCTAATTGGTGATAAACCTACGCTCTAGTACCAACTTGACATATCCCAAACTGGGGCCTTATCGTAATAGGAATCCCAAGTCCACTTAGGACCAGTGACCACCCCTTTAACCCATCCTAACCACCTTATACAACCTTAGATGATATGAATTTTGAGCATATAAAAAGATTGCACAATTCTCTCATAAAGACTATGGGATAGTGTCACAACCATGATCGACCCAACCAAGTCTATCTATGCCAAACAAACTATCCATACCATACCAAAACAAAAAGAATATCGAGACATAATATGAAAGTCAAACCCAAAATATAATATGATGGAATAGTTAGAAATTATGTCTAATTATGCCAGCCTCTAAGCTTATTCCAATGCCAAGGCTTACACCATTACCGATCCTACCCATTCTAATCTCCAAAAGTACCATGAAGCCTTTATCCAAAAAAATACAAATATTAATTTGGGACATTCCCCCAATCATGGATAAAACCGATATTTAGAAAGAAAATAAAAAGTCTAAGAATATCCAATATAAAAAAATGTCTTTTGAAAGAATAGAAGCTCACCACTCCAGTCCAATCAGTTGTCCCCAAATCAAGTACTATAAATAAGGAGTCGAATGTTTGATTCCTACATAGCGTGGGTATACAGCTGCAAGTAGATGAATTAGTGGGTGAACACTAGCCTGAATCTCAGGATAAAGACAAAGTAACTTCATTTATCAAAACTAAGAAAAAACTATCTAATGCAAATAAATACACACACACACACACACACACACATATATATATAAGTGCTAGTAAAAGTGACCATGTTTAGCATGCCATTTAAAAACCTTAACCTAAGTCATGTAGCTTAGCCGTCCTACCACCCACGGGCCATATGGGGTTAGCTCTCCTATTGAAAGGGTTACGTTGAATATAGCCACACAACTAGAAAATAATCCTGGGATGACTAGTACATCCATCCACTATAAACATGACACACACTTGGCCATTGAAGACTCCATATATCAACAAATTTGACTTTTTGGTTTTGATGTCGTCGAGTTCGCCACCTTTCATAGCTTAGATTACACGTCCCGCCATGAATACCCAATTAAAACTCAGACCAAATAATCAAGTTATCCATTTATTAACCAAGTCTATTTGATTAACCAGTGGTATCGTCATTCCACCATACTTGAAAGCATTACCCATAGCCTAACTATTTAGATTAAGGGGACTCTCTGTGCCCCTTCTGTTTACCATATTAACCTCTTGAGGGACTACTATGTTCTTGACAAGCATTAAAAGTTAGCCATTAACCTCTATAAAGCATTAAAAAACATTTAAGGTTTCATATATAAGCTGAAAACAAGCAAGAGTTCTATTAACATATGTCAATGCATTAAATATATCTTTATAAGCAATTTATCAAACATCTTGGGGGCATAATATAATAAAATCAAAATTCCATTTCCATTAAACCATACCATGCAATTCCATTACCCAAAGCCACTATTAACGCATAGAAAGCATAATTAAAACCATAAGAAATCTTAACCAAGCCTTTAACATCAAAACCCTCAAATCAATGTTTGAAAACAAAAACCATGCAAAAGTATAAACCATGAAATAAACCATATAAATATGCCTTTGATTGAAATTACTAGTAGGGAAGAGAATCATTCCTTAAATCTAGAAGATTGATGTAAAGAATTCATCAAGACAAGCCCTAAAGTAATGCCTTACTTGAAACCCTAACTCTTTTCCCCAAATGCTCTTGAGAGAATTATTATATATTTTTGAAGAGATTATAAGTGTTTAAGAATAAAATAATAGAGTAAATAGCCTCCTAAGTGCATTAAAAGTAGTGGGTCCTTATTAGGAGAAGTAGGGAAATGTCCATAATACTCCCACTTAAATCCCATAAATACCTAACCCAAGGTCATGACTGACCTCCTTACAACTTATAACCTAGCTTATGGTTGATACCCTTCCAATCGTAAACAATCCTTAACCATTGGTAAAAAATAATCCAATATATAACTCATCCAACCAAGTCGTAACCTCAGCATATGATCTATACACATGATCTATATCCATGGTAGAATGTAACACTGAGAGGATCAAATATTGACCACCTTATAACTCACCTGTATGAATCATACTTATGCCTTATGACTCATACCCTTAATTCGTATCCATTCTAGTGTCCAATACCATCCCAAAAACAAACACTGGTCAGCTTATGGTAGGTCTTTACCACTTATACCCTAACTTATGGCTCATACCATAAGTCATAATGGGTTCGAAGAATGAGATTTCTTGAAATTTTCTACAGGTCCAAACCTAGGATACTTTATTAGCTCAAGAAAATCGCTCAAGTTTAGGGTTGCTATCATAGAGGTATGTAAAATATAGTGTGTATGAAGAAGGGTAAAATAAGAGAAAAGATAGTAAGGTTAGGTGTGGTAGAAAAAGAAAAAGAAATGAGAAAAAGTAGGAAAAAGAAAAAAATATGAATAAAAGAAACCACACGTAACCTGAATATGCAATAATGAATAAAAAGTGAGAAACAAGGATGGATTAAAAGAAAATTGGTTAAAGTGTGGACCCCAAAGTAAGTGAAATGCCAAAGAGGCTTGGTCACTTTTATCCATATGTACCATTCAAGCCCAAAGCGTATATTACGAGCTAAATAAATTCCTATAGTGATCTTAACTTGACTATCTAAAATGAAGGTAAAGAAAATAAGGGTAAACCTATGGTATTTGATATGCATTGGTGGAACTTCATTTTTGAGTATGAGTTTCTCTTGACCGTCCCTGCATTGACATGCATTATTTCATATGAGTGAATGGGACTTCTTTGTTGTGAGGGTGACACATGTTGGCTTTTTAGCCTTAGAAAAATTCCTGCATTTTAGTTTCTTGACAACATATGATTTGAGCAGATTTGTTAGATGCGAAGATAAGGTTTAGGTTCCCCCTCTCATATTATAGTCAGTGTAGTTTTGTTGGGTTCTATCCAAGGTACAACTAAGAATCTTACTATTCATAATAGGGTACGAGGTGTATGTTGTTAAGTCGTATGATGACCTAAGTTTGGTCGAGAATATTTTGACCAAGGTATGATTCTAAGGGTACTTCTCATATGATTGGATATGACTTAGTCCTTTGTGATCATATATTAGTTAGTATGGAGGTCCAAGATGAGGCCTAGGGTACAAGATAAGGGTAACACTTGTACCCTAGGGTATGATTTAGTGGGTGTGGTCGTACCATCCTGCGGTTAAGTTTTCAGTTATTAAGATGGAGATATTTCATACATTTCCCATCCAAAAACTGTTAAGTACCCACATTTTATAACTATTGTTGATGCTTATAACATATATTGGAGGATTAAAACATTCCAAAAACATTTCTAACTCTCTCTAGAAGATTGGGGCTGGGGTTTCTATAAGTGTTTATCTAGAGGCTAAAGAGTCAAGTTTCTCCCTATGAATCTCCAGGAATAAGGCATGTGACTGCTTCCTCATTATTAGTTCTAAGATATCATGTGTTTTAAACATTGATTATGATTCTTAAATGGTGGTTTTGAAATACAATGTTGCTGGTTTGATGCATATTGTTGAGTATTGTTTAATCTTTGTTAAAATTATGTTTATACAAGTTTTTGGGGATAGTTTGCACATATGGGTACTTGTAAATGGTGAATTAAAAATGGGTCACGAGTAACCCTAAACTTTATGATTTTTCTTTGGTTTGGGTCTTGGTAAAAGTTATGCCCTCAAGCTGTTTATGAAAATGCCTAAGAGAAATAACCACATGTCAATTGTGTTTTGAACTAAAGGATTGTCCTAATTAATGGTTGTTAAATGGTTTTGTAAAGACATTATTGTCCATGTAATGATTTAAATGGTAACCTTGGAGGTTTTATTGGTTAAATAGGTTTGAGTACATAAACATGAAATTGATTTATGTCTGTTAGACAATAGGTTTAAGTCCCTAACATTGAATTGAAATAATGTCTTTGTTAGATGATGGGTTCAAGTCCCAAAGTCAATTGAATGAATGGTTGATTGATAATGGTAATTGCATGATCTATGCTTGCAAGTGGCATTGGTATCATAATACCAACAAAGTTCCTTTGGTAAGTAATTGGCTAAATGGTTGTATGTGTGAAATAGCTATTTTAAATTGGGCCTTGAAGTTTTACATGTAGTAGGGCCATGAAGGTGGAGTCCGAAGGACTAACACTAGGAACCACACAAGCGGGTGAAGGTGCCTTATGATTGAGTGGTTTGAGTCCTTTAAATAAGAATATAAAAAGGGTGTTTAAGCCCCCCTTACTATATGTATTTGTGCTTAAGTCACATTGATTATGTAGGGAGGTTCGAGTCCCCCATAAAGGCTTATATGTTTATGGATATTCTATGGTTTATATGGCTATACGTAGTAAAGCCCTTCTAGCTATGGGAGAGTTGGGACCATATAGCTTGTGGGTGCCTTTCTTTATGATGGATATGATACACACCTTAGGTTAATGATTTCAAAGTTCATGCATATGTTGTCACCTATCCCAACATAGTATATATATATGTATGAATTTTATTATTATATGTATTGGTTGACTGGTTTGAACTGTTAGCAGTATTTTATCATTATCCTTGAATTACATGCTGGTGCTCGAACCACTAACTGTCTTCAACACTATATTCCCATCCAATGTAGGTGTTAGTCATATTCTCACACATCCTACATAGTGACTGGACTCGGGGAAAACTTGTGTTGACTCAAAGTGGTAAGCTTCCATACTTTAGAAGGCTTTATTTCTCTCTTTGAGTTTTCTTATGTCTTTATGGTTTAGATCTGGATATTAGTTTTGGCTACGGTCGGAGGCATGTCCCAATTGGATATTCTTGATTTATTCTCAGAGGCTTTGTATAGACAAAATGTGGATTTGGTACGTTATGGAAAGGATATGAATATTGTTATTATGTTATGGTTGTTGGTTTTGTATTTTATGATTTGACTTATTTTGGTTGGTCGTGTTCATGAAACTATCCTAAATTCTTAGAGTTGTTAAAATACTCTATCTTATTATATTATTGGGATTTATCCGACTCTGGGTATATGTATCATTGATTGGTGAGGGTAATGGGGTGATCTCCAATCCTTGTTAGGCTTGAGATGCCCATTACGATAAGGCCCTAGTTTTGGTCGTGTCAATTTTGTATCAGAACCTATGTTCATGGTCAGTTAGGTATCCACTAAGTATTGTAAAGTAGTCTCTTTTATAGGTATATAGTGTGCCATACTTATAAGAGGAAGGCTACAAGGAATTTAGGAATATTTCACATTTTTGTATTCTTAGTTCGAGTTGTAGAGTCTATGGTCTTAGATTCTTTTGATTTCCATTTGTTTGTCTTTTTTGTCATGCCTCTAAGAAGATCTGATATTTATCCAAACTCCTTTGACCTAATTGGGGATAATATTTATGGGATACGATCTATCCCTACAGTTTAGACCTAATCAAGGGTCAATTCATATGACTATCCTCATAGGGTTCCACCTATCCCTACTAACCCTACTCTTAAGGATGACACTCACCCTCAGTTGCCTCAACAGGATCCTACTAATGCTGAGTTTCGTAACTTTATTAATCTATTAACTCAATTGGTAGCTTCTTAGTCTGAGCATGGTGTTCTTATTGCTCTATATTCGGAGGACACAAGGTTTGGCTAGTTCATGAGGTTGTATCCTATTATTTTATGGGTACAAAGGTTGAGGAGGATCCTTTAAGTTTCATTAATGAAATAGAAAAGTTCTTCTGGATTATACATTCTTTAGAGGTTGAAGGTGTTGAGTTTGCTGCATATCAATAAAAATATGTGGCACCCCAATGGTATAAAGAGTGGGAATAGTCAAGAGGTAAAGATGTTAGTTCTGCCATGTGGGATAATTTTTCTAGTGTACTCTTGGATAGTTTCTTTCTATAGGAGTTGAGGAAAGCTAAAGCGGAAGAGTTTGTGAACTTGAGAAAAGGTAGGATATCTTTCAAGGAATATGCCTTGAAGTTTCATCAGTTGTTTAGGTATACTCCTGAGTTAGTCTCTAACAAGAGAGCACAGATGATAAAGTTTTCTTTAAGACTGTCTCATGAGTTCATTCATAAGATGAAGGCATCTTTGTTTATCAAAGACATGGAAATCTCTAGATTAGTTATGTACTTGTAACAAGTGGAAAAAGAGAAAAGAAAGCAGTTTGAGTTTAGTGAAAGGCAACAGATGAAATTTAGGCCTTCTGAGTAAGGTCGTAGAAATAGTGGTAAATGGCCAAGGAAGAAATGGGGGAGTTTTGGTTCCTTCTCCAAGGCTAGTTCTCTTTACCCAAAGTTATCGGGTGATCATTGGTCTCAATTTTATGGTGGGTTTTGAGCACAGGGTGCCAAACCTCAGGCTAGTAGGTCTCATTCAACTCTATCCTACCCTCTTTGTAGATTTTGTGGGCAGTCGCACCATGGGTTATATGATGAAGGAAAGAATAAATATTTTTACTGTGGTTAGATTGGTCATATGAAGCATTACAACCCTATTAGTATGGCTTCTAGGGATAGTAAAATTCATGTTGGCTTTTTTTCTAATGCTGCATCAAAGGGTGCTATCTTTGCATCTGTTTCTGTTTATGGTACTGGAACTGGACAGAATTGGTTATATGCTTTTGCGCTCACTAGGATTATAAGGAATCCCCCTATGTATTGACTAGTATGTTTAAAATTTTCTATCATAATGCATATTATTTACTTGATCCAGGGACCACTCTTTCTTATGTGACCCTATTTGTGGCTGTGCATTTAGGTTTTGGTCCCTAGTGTCTGTTAGTACCTTTTTCTATTTCTACCTTTATGGGAGACACTATGGTTATTAAAAGATACTATAGGGTGTGTGTGGTAGCTGTTGGTAGTAAGGAAAATCTTATGGATTTGATAGAGTTGGATATGGTTAACTTTGATATCATATTGGGGATGGATTGTTTGTATTCATTTTATGCTTCCCTAGATTGTCGGACCCATAAGTTCATGTTTAAATTCCCTAATGAGTTGGTCATTGTATGGGAAGGGGGTTCTTTAGTGCTAAGGGGAGGTTTATCTCATATCTTAGAGCCCAAAAGTTTATTTCTAAAGAGTGTTTGTATTATTTGGACTGGGTTCAAGATTCTGACGCGAAAGGTCCTTCTCTAGAATTTGTTCCCATAGTGAATGAGTTTCCCAAGGTTTTCCCTGATGATCTTCTTGATATTCTTCATGATAGGGAAATTGACTTTGGGGTTAATCTTGTTCTGGACACTCATTCCATTTCTATCCCTCCTTATAGAATGGCCCCGACTGAGTTGAAGGAGTTTTAAGGAGCAATTGAAGGATCTCTTAGATAAAAGTTTTATCCATCCTGGTGTGTCTCCTTGGGGTGCTCCTGTGTTGCTCATATGTAAGAAGGATGGTTCCCTTCGATTATGCATTGATTATCTCCAGTTGAACAAGGTGACCATAAATAATAAGTATCATCTTCCTAGGATTAATTATTTGCTTGATCAGTTTCAAGGTGTGAAGTATTTCTCTATGATTGATTTTAGGTCGGGTTATCATCAACTTAAGATTAGGGAAGTGGATATCCCTAAGACTGCCTTTAGGACCTAGTATAGTCACTATGAGTTCCTAGTTATATCTTTTGGGTTGACCAATGCTCCAGCTATATTTATGGATTTGATGAATAGGGTCTTCCCCTAGTTTCTGGATTTGTTTGTCATTA
Source organism: Capsicum annuum (assembly GCF_002878395.1). Taxonomy (NCBI): domain Eukaryota; kingdom Viridiplantae; phylum Streptophyta; class Magnoliopsida; order Solanales; family Solanaceae; genus Capsicum; species Capsicum annuum. Next base: position 110,907,535 of record NC_061117.1, read on the forward strand.
TTGTCATTAATGACATCATGGTCTAATCTAAGAATAAGACAGATCATGTTAATCACCTTCATGCAATGTTGAGGACCTTGAAGGATCATCATTTTTATGCCAAGTTCTCTAAGTGTGAGTTTTGGTGAAGGCTGTGAATTTTCTTGGTCATGATATTTCTAGTGAAGGGATCATGGTGGATCAAAAACAAGTTATGGTGGTTAAGTAGTGGTATAGACCTGTGACTCCAACCGATATTTGAAGCTTCTTTGGTTTGGATAGTTACTATAGGCAATTTGTAGAGAGTTTCTTGACTAATTTTGCCCCATTGACTAAGTTGACCCTAAAAAAGGTCAAGTTCTTATGCTTGGATTCCTGTGAGGGTAGTTTTGAGAAGTTGAAGAATAAGTTGACTTGAGCTTCATTGTTGACCCTGCCTGAGGGTAATGATGATTTCGTGGTATATTGGGATGTTTCTCGTGTTGGACTTGGTTGTGTATTGATGCAGCATAGTTGAGTGGTGGCCTACGCTTCTAGTTAATTGAAATTTCATGAGAAACACTACCTTACCCATGATTTTCAGTTGTTGGTTGTGGTATTTTCATTAAATATTTGTCGTCACTATCTCTATGGGGTTCACATTGTTATCCTTCTTATCATAAGAGCCTACAGTATGTGTTTACTTAGAAAGAGTTAAATCTCAGGTAAATGAGATAGCTGTAGTTGCAGAAAGACTATAATATGAGTCTTCACTACCATCCAGGTAAAGCTAACGTAGTTGCTGATGCTCTTAAAAATTTATCCATGGGGAGTCTAGCTCATGTGGATGAGGACAAGTGGGAGTTGTTGAAGGACATTCACCATTTGGCTAATCTTTTATTTTGTCTCACAAACTTTAAGGGCGGTGGTGTATTTGTGCATCAGGTATCATAGTCATCTTTTGTTGTTGAGATAAAGGAAAAAAATATTAGATCTTGACTTAATAAAGAAAATAGAAATGTAGGTTAGCAAAAGGTTGTTGACTTTGTGATTGGTGGAGATGGTGTCCTAAGGTACCAAGGTAGATTATGTGTTCTCGTCGTCAATGGTTTGAGGGAAAGGATTTTGGCCGAAGACCATGGATATTGTTATGCTATTCATCTAGTTCAACAAAGATGTATCATGATCTTAAGGAGTTCTATTGGTGCAATACTATGAAACGAGATGTGGCTAAATATGTGGCTAAGTGTATGGTGTGTCAACAAGTAAAAGTTCAGCATATGATACCCAGGGGTTTGTACCAAGAGATTTATTTCCCCTAATGGAAGTGGGAGGTAATCAATATGGATTTCATTGTCGATCTTCCTTAGTCATGGAATCAATGTGATTCTATTTGGGTCATTATAGATGGAATGAAAAATTCCGCTCACTTCTTACCGGTAAGGACTTGTTATTCGATAGAGGATTATGCTAAGTTGTATCTTGCATAGATTGTGAAGTTTCATGGTTCTCCAATTTCTATTATCTTAAATTATCGTACTCCGTTCTTATCTCATTTTTGGGGATCATTTTAAAAGGTTTGGGAACTAAGGTGTGCCTTAGTACCACTTTCCACCCACAGTTAGATAAACAAGTGGAAAGGACCATTCAGACATTAAAAGATATGCTTCATGCGTGTATGATTGATGTGGTTGTTGGTATGACCATTTTTCTTTGATTGAATTCGTCTATAACAATAGTTTTCACTCTACCATTGGTATTGTTCCTTTTGAGGGATTGTATGGTAGGAGATGTTGTTCCCCTATTTGGTGGTATAAGGTTGGTGAGGGTAAGTTGTTTGGCCCTAATTTGGTTCACCAAGACTTGGAGAAGGTGAAAGTGATTCATGATAGATTGAAAGACACTCAAAGTCTCCAAAAGTCCTATGTGGATGTGAGGTGTAAGGAGTTGGAGTTCAATGTTGGTAATTGGGTATTCTTGAAGGTGTTTCCCTGAAGGGAGTAATGCGGTTTGGTATAAAAGGGGAAACTTAGTCCCCAATATATTGGTCTATATGTGATTTTGAGGAGGGTTAGTAATGTTTCGTATGAATTGGAGTTTCCTTCTAGTTTGAGCTCTATTTGTTGGATTTTTCATGTCTCTATGTTAAGAAATTGTGTGGGTGATCCTTCATCTGTTATTCCTATAAAATGATTGGGTATGTTGAATTCCTTATCATATAAGGTATTTTCGTTTGAGATCTTGGACCATCAAGTTTGTCTGTTGTGAACAAAGGATGTGGATTTGGTAAATATTCTTTGGAGGAACCATAAGGTTGAAGTAGCTTCTTGGGTGGTAAAAGAGGATGTGAAGTCCATGTATCCGCATTTGTTTTCCATTTTGGAAACTTGTGCTTGAGGTATGAGTTGATCTCCTCGTCTTTATTATATTCTTTGTGTTTTAACTTGGTTACAAATTAGTTTGGTAGGTAATAATGTGTTAACTCATTCTTGTGCTCTCCTTTACTCATCCTTTGAGGATGAATGATCCAAGTGGGGTAGAATTGAAACACCTTGGCTTTTGACCCTTATAAAAATTCTTGAGTTTTAGTTCTAGACAACATACGATTTGAGCATACTTGTCGTATGATTAGATACGGCTTAGGGTCCCCCTCTAGTATAGTAGTTAGTGTCATTTTGTTGGGTTTTTTCTAAGGTATGACTAGGCATCTTACTATTCAAATGATAGGGTACGAGGTGTATGTTGGTAAGTCATATGATGCCCTAAGTTTTGTCTAGATTATTCTAACCAAGGTACTGCTCTAAGGGTACTTCTCGTATGATAGGATATGACTTAGACCCATATGGTTATATGTTGGTCAGCATGAAGGTCCAAGATGAGGCTTAGGGTAAGAAATAAGGGTACCACTCATACCTTAGAGTATGATTTAGAGGGTGTGGTCGTACCCTCCTACGATCATGTTTTCAGCTTTTAAGCTGAGGGTATTCTGGACATTTTCCACCTCAAAACTCTTAAGTTCCTATATTTTATAAGACATTGTGGCCACTCATAACACATATTGGAGGATTAAAATATTCCAAAAAATACTCTCTAACTCTCTCTTAAAGAATGGGGCTAGGGCTTCTACAAGTGTTCATCTAGAGACTCAAGAGTCAAGTTTCTCTCTGTGAATCTCTGAGTATAAGGCATGTAACTCTTCCCTCATTGCTAGTTAAAAAATATTACGTGTTTTAAATATTTATTATGATTCTTAAATGGTAGTTTTGAAAACCAATGTTGAGGGTGTTGATGCATATTGTTGAGTATTGTTTACTCTTTGTTAAAATTATGTTTATACATGATTTTTTGATGGTTTGTACATGTGGGTGCTTGGTAATGGTGGTTTAATAAAGAGGTCATGATTAACCCTAAACTTGATGATTTTTCTTTGGTTTTGGTCTTGGTAAAAGGTATGCCCTCAAGGTGTTTCTGAAAATGTCTAAGAGAAATAACTAGTCACATGTTAATGGTGTTTTAAACTAAGACATTGGCCTAATGAATAAGAACGGTTTGTCAATGGTTTTTTAAAGGCCTTGTTGGCCATGTAATGATTTAAATGGCAACCTTGGTTGTTTAAATGGTTAAAAGGGTTTGATCCCCGAAACCTGAAATTGATTTATGTCGTTAGACAATGAGTTTGAGTCGCAAACTTTTAATTGAACTAGTGTCTTTTTTAGATGATGCATTAGAGTCCCAAAGTTAAATCAATAAATGGTTGATTGAGAATGGTAATGCCATGTTATATTCTTGCAAGTGGTGCTGGTATGACGATGCCAACAAACTGCCTATGGTAAGTAATTGGTTAAATGGTTGTATGTGTGAAATGACACTTTTAAACTGGGCTTTAAAGTAGGATATGTAGTAGGGCTGTGAAAGTGGAGTTCGAAGGATTGAACTGGGAACCGTTCTAGCTGGTACGGCTGTCTTATGACTGGGTGGTTCGAGTTCCTCAAATAAACATAAAAAAGGAGGTTTGAGTTCCCCTTAATACATGTATTAGTGAGAAAGTCACCTTGATTATGTTAGGAGGTTCGAGTCCCCCATAAAGGCATAAACGGTTATGGATATTCTCTGGTTTATACAAATACAAGCACTAGGGTCGTTCCATCTAGGGGAGAGTTTTGTCCATAGAGCCTTTAGGTGCCTTGATTTATGACTATTATGCTACACAACCAAGGCTAATGATTTAAAAGTTCATTCTAATCTTATTCCCTAACCCGGTATTGTATATGTATGTGTATGAATTGCATTGGTTATATGTATTGATTTATTGGTTTGAATTGTTGGCACTATTTTATCCTTATCTTTGAGTTATATGCTAGCGATCATACAGCTAACAATCTTTGATGTTGTATCCCCGTGCGATGTAGGTGTTGGCTATACTCTTACACCTCCTACTCAGTGTTTGGACTTAGGGACAACTTGTGTTGACTTGAAGTGGTAAGCTTCCATACTTCGGAAGGCTCTATTTCATTCTTTGAGTTTTTTTATATCTTTATGGTTTAGACCCGGATATATGTTTTTGCTATGGTTGGGGGCATGTCCCAACCGGATATTCTTAGTTTAATCTTAGAGGCTTTATATGGACAAACTGTTGACTTTGGTACGTTATGGAATGGATAGGGATTTGGTTATTATGCAATGGTTGTTGGTTTTATTATTGGATGGTTTGACTTATTTGGGTTGGTCATGGTCATGAACCTATTTAAATGTCTTGGAGTTGTTAAAATACTCTTTTTTATTATATATTCGGATTTCACCCTACTTAGGGTATTTCTTGGTTGGTTGGTGTGGGTAATGGGGTGATCTCCAGTCGTTGTTTGGTTTGAGATGCCTATTATGACAAGGCCTTGTCAGAGGGCACATGGGTTGTATTATTAGCTGCATACTTGTTTGGGTGGTGTATCTTGTATATAAGAATGGTGGTTTGTTGCTAATGTAATATTTATACTTTGATTCCCTTGTGTCACACTATTGTACTTTATGTATACACATAGTTCATTTCATTGATTATTGTAACATTGTTTGAATGAATTCAATTATAAATTCCTTTAATCGTATTACAAACATAAGGGACTATTTCCCTTAGCTAGGATTGTGGGAACCCTAGTTAAATAACGACGTAAGGGAAGTGTTCAATCCTTCATGATAATTGTTGTTGCATGCATTGTGGTTTTAATTATACTAATAGGATTCTTAACGGTACAAAATGTTAAGATCCAACCTGTATTCACTATGAACCCAAGATGAAGGTAGAAATTACGAAAAGGAGAACACAATAGTGATTTGGCGTTAATTACCAATATAAGCTTACCAACATTATTTTCTTAGGATGATTAACTTAGATTTATTCAACTTGATACCAAGAGGAGATAATTGAAATTGGGTCCTAGGTAAGGGATACTAAGGTGACACTCTATGACCGAGATAAGATGAGGGAAATTCGACAAGGTACACTAAGAGGAGGTTAGTGATACCTAACTTACCAGATTGTACATGTGCAACAGTTTGATAGTTGGATTGAGCACGAGAAGCCCTCTAAGTTAAACACTAGGGGGAAAATAACCCTGGTGTTCGTCTTTAATTTATTACATCCAAAGTTGAGTTTTGTTATTTGTTCGATATTACAAAAACAACCTCCCTTTACTTACAATACTTTACGTTGACACCAACAAACTACAGAGATAAGTCCATTTCATCCTTGTGGGTTCGACCCCAACCTAGTTGGGTTACTTTACTTGATAGTGATCGCTTTATCCTTCATTTAGAGATGTAGTTTGGTAATTGATCAAAATTTTTGCACTGTTGATGGGGATGACGGTGTTAAGTTGTGGATTGAAGTTTGTTGGAGTTCTTGGGTCTTTATTTTTCTTTATCTTAGTTGGGTATAAGTTGATGTTTATCTAACACCAGGCGTTAAGGCAATCCCTTACTACAACTGAATCCTAACCCAAACAGACTCTTAATGCCTAATCGTACGATGACAGAACCAGTACGAGTAGGCCATCTTTAAGGGCTTCGGGACGATCCTAATGTGGTACCTCCCTATGCTCAGGTGATCCACAAAACATTATTAATCAGCAGATAGAGAAGTTATTAGTAGATGCTGCTAACCAGAGAAGGGATATGGAGACCCGTTTAGCTCAGCAAGTAGAGCTAGACGGGATAAGACTGGTATTTGATTATCAAGTAGCACTCAACGATAATCGACATAGAGTTCGTGGTGGTTAAGATCAAGTGATCCCAAAATTTTAGTACTTTTAGCCTATGATGATGATGTGGATATGGAATATGTTGAGTGACAGAAATAGGAGCTACCATTCGTCCTGCACTACCCCCTAATGTGAAATTTGACATAACAAGTGCCATGATCCAACTCTTGAATTTTAAAGGTGTAGTTTTAGTCTCAACTATAGATGACACAAATATGCATGCATCTTTCAAATTTTGTTGGGATCTGCACTTCTTATACTATTCAGGGGGTAGACTAGGAGGCACTCAAATTAATGTTGTTCACCTTCTCATTGAATGGAGGAGTTTCTTTATGGTTGAGGGATCTTTTTAAAGGATCTATTAACATATGGAATCAGTTCCACAGGTAATTCTCAAGCCATTGCTTTCCTCCAGCTAGAACATTGTAGTTAAAAGATGAGATATATAACTTCAGGTATCTACATTGGGAGTCGATGTACGAGGATTATTTCAGGTTTAAGAAGAAGCTAAGAATGGTACCCAATCATCCTATTTTATGGAAGAGCTTGCTGGAGATATTATATTGATCCTTAAACATCAGTTTTCGAGCCATCGAAGACAAAATTATTAGAGGAGCATTTATAATATTACGCTGAGAAATAGCTTTTGAGGTTCTAGAACAGTTCTCTCACACTAATTGAGTGTGGCATACTCGAAAGGCAAAGAGGGATTCTGGAACTTATGCTATTAATTATTTTTGTGATCATATAGCATATTAAGGTACCTGAGATTGAGCAGCTGAGGACTAACATTGGATTGCTGACAAAGAAGTTTGCAACTGTGAATTTTGAGAAGGTAACCATAGTAGGTGCACAGGGTTCAACCTCTAGATCATATGAATCTGACTTGGAGGAGGAGGATAAGTGTCTTGATAGTGACTTGGTGGATTTTGTAGCCAAAAGGCAAGGAAACCAAGGTCAGAACTATTATGGAGATTGTAACACACTGCACATTCGAGCAAAAGTTTGAACTATCTTTTGTACATGTATAGACACGAACGCAATGATTCTTTATTAATATATGAGTAATGATCAGTCCTATAGTGTATGAACGCCTTTTACTATGAATTGAGGTCACAAAAATCCCCTAACTAAAACACGAGTTGAAAACTCTTCTATTGATTAAGTTTTGGTGAACGTCTAAACTTGGGTCAAATTCCATCGATCTTAACTGCATGTATATAATGAGTTAGAGGTACTACTATATATTAAATGAAAGGTCTTTGAGTCTTCTTTCCAACGCAAATAGTTTCACCTTAATCCGATATCAGAGTAGAAAGTTATGCTTATTTTAATTCAAAGTATCTGTCTGCCAAAATGTAACAACGAGGCTGGCGACCTATCAACTAGGTGACGGCCTATCAGCATTAGTCATTAGCCTAGGGAAGAAAGTGATAAAATCCATCCCAAAAATGGTGACCTAGATGATGGCCTATCACTTGAGTGATGGCCCATCAACCTTGGTCGTGAACTGATAAAGTTCTATGATTTTTTTGATTCCTTAGGGCTAGTTTGGTCTTTTCCGTACTCCAAAAGGCTTTCCCATGAAGTAAATTACACTCTAAATGTTATTAGTCAATCATTATCTATTATAAAACATGAAAATCATCTTTTCACTCTCTAAAATAAGATCAAAGTAGGGTTTCCTCCATGAACAAGAAATCAAGAAAATCATTCCCTAAGTACAAGATTCCAAGGAACGAATCAAGATTCGAGTTCTTCTCTTTAAACCTTGTAATCTAAGGTACGTGGGATGTCCTTAAATTACATAGTCTTAGTGAAAAAACATTGAATAAGGTTTAAAGTGATAAAGATCATGAATTTGTAAAGGGGTTTTGGAATTTGCATTTGTAATTATAGATTATGAACTCTTTAAATGATATTATTGTTTTGGTTTTGGGGCCTTTCCCCTAAGTTGATCTGTACTTATATATACGTATGTATGAAAATGAGATTTATTATTTAATTAAGAGCATGAACAATTATAACCCCTGTCTTGTTACTAAGCCTTTTGTTTTCGTAAGTTATGAGTTATTTAAATTACATTTAGAGAAGCAAGATACAAATGTCTTGATTATTGTTTATGACTTGATTATGGTTTTGAATTGAGGAGAGGGTTCTTTTACATGATGATAATATTGAAGAGACGTAGCGAAAGAGTTGTATGTTTTGTCACAAACTTCATGACCACCACATATTTGTTGAAATGTTGAAAAGAGTGATCTTTTCATAATTTGATAAATGCTTTGAAGTGTGAATTTTCGTAAATTGTTTGAAGTATGGTGGTCCAAACCTTATGCTTGAAAGAAGAGACTTTACTATGACATTTTATGGCTCAAAATATGACTTGCACATCTTTGTGTGACGATACCATTACAAATAATGCCATAACAAATTTAGAACATAATAAAAGTCAGATTTTACTTATATTTTTAGAATGTGAGTTTTGAATGATGATTGTTCAGAAAAGGTCAAAAATGGGCTCAAGAAATGTTAGGTGGTTACCCCAAGAAGGCATGAGTTTAGAAAACTCATTGCTCAAAACTATGTTTTGCCAATGCGAGTTATTATATCCCTAAGAGGGATTATACGCTGGCCTAGTGCCCTGTGGTGTATTAGAATCAGAATAAGAAACTCCAACTCTTGCCGCAAACTTGAGTTGGGAGCTTGGTCGCTGAGTAAAGGGTGGACTCCATATAGCACATGGGGTCATAGAATTGTAGGGCATACCACCTAACTCAAATGTAATACAAATATTAGAATTGCATTGTCAAAATTATTTAAGGTCATTCAAATTGCCCATATGTTTTTAACTATTTCATGCATGATTTTTTAGACTTGCTCTCATCTATGTCATATATATATATAAACACATTATTTTGGATTGCTCTGCATACCAGTAAGTTTGTATTGACACCCTATACTTCAGGGTCTGAGGCTCAATCCAGAGGTCCCGCTAAGCAGTAGATTGGGTTGTCCGAAGTTTGAAGTTGGTGAGCCTCTCATATTTTGGAAGTCCTTGTTTATTTGAAATTGATATTTTTATATTTTTTTATGGTCTGACTGGAGGCTTGTCCCAGTATTCAGACAATAGTATTTTTGAGTTGTTAGAGATTTCGCAGACAAATGTCAGTTGTTTTGAATGTTTCATGAATCCATTTATGTATTGTTCAGCTGAAGCAAAAAAATGACCATGTTTTCGTCTTGTCATGTTATTCCATATTTTCCTTATAGTAAATGAAATATGTATATAATTGTCAGTTAGAGAAGAGCTCTTTGGCCTTCACAGTTTGGGACGTTCTTTGGGGCCAGGGTCTCATCTCGTATCATGAAAAACTTGGTATCAGATCATGGTTCATGGTCCCAAGTTATCTGCAAAATCATGTCTATTAGAGTCTTGCTTATGGGTGTGCTGTGCACCACACTTTTAATCAGGAGGCTATTGGGAATTTAGGAGTTGTTTTTTATTCTTTCAGACTCTAATCCGTGCTACAGTGTCGTCTATAAGAAAGTTATCCAAAATCATTTCCTGTTCTAATTTAATGGGACATGCCTCATTATCGAGATGATACAAGTCTAAGAGTCTAGCTTTCCCAGCGAGGTGGTTCTCCTTGATTGAGTTATCCATAAAAGTTATGAGATAGTACAAGGACTTGAGAGGTGTCCATTAGTGCTTCAAGTTTTATTGATTCTAGCGCATACCTTTATCCCTATGAAATCGTGCTTTTTAGCCTAAGGTACGAAGTGTATTCAGTCCACTTTCAAAATTCTTGTTGCAAATGTCATGCATAAGGGTAATGATGTATAGTAGAATGTTGGAACTATATTTCCACCCCAGTAGTAGTATTTGTTAAAGTGTTATGATCCATTAGTAGTGAGATAGGACAAGAATTTGGTGATATAAAGATAGAAGGTTAGAAGTCAGAGTGAGGGCGACTGTTGTAGAAATAAATAGTTTAAGTAGTATAACCATTAATTGAGGGATAGTTTGCCATTTTGTAGTGGTAGACTAATGTGGTAGAAATATTTATAAATTGTATGGTAGTATGTGAAGGAAGTGGCACGATATGATCTTTATTTATTTAAATTAGGGAAGGAGCCTAGAGTGTATAGTTATGGTGGTTATAGAAATCAGTTATAGGTTATGAATGGAAGGGGGTAGACTAGTCAATAAGTTATGGGTAGAGACTCATTGGTATTTATGGAATTTGGTGATAGTGAGAATGCATACATGGGTAAGTAAGTATGATGTGAGGAAGTAGAATATGTAGATAAGATCATAATGGATATGTTATAAGATTAAGACCGACTGTCCCTATTATATGACTTTTCCCTTCTCAATTATTTTTTCTTCGGTAGCTGTAAGCTAGTACTGCACGTGAGAAGATGTTTGGTATATTCTAAGGTGTGGCAATAATGTTGTGTAGAGAATGAACTTGTGGGCGATAGTTAAGTTAAATGGCATATTTTGGTTGATTCCCTAATTTGATGGAATAGTATAGTGTGTGACCTACTTCATCGGTGTTATATGATTGGTGTTATTAGATAATAGGCATGAACTTTACATGTGGAGTATCGTGGTAAAAGTAGTAGCTTAAGATTAATGAGGCATATTTTGTTGGAATTAATTAGCAGGCTTGATGTGATGTGTCAAATGGCCTAGGTTGATAATTTATGAAAAGTTTAGCGGGTAATCGTGAGGTATATGTGTACATGAGGACTAGTGTTAAAATGATGAATTGTGGTTGAATCATTAAGTGGATAGGAGCGTGAGTATATAGGCATAAGTTGAACCCCAGGTAGTAGGTTGTTAAATAATGTTTTATGCGTATAAGTGTTTTGTGTACCTAGATTTGATTCTTGAATCTTGTAGTATGGAGAAGTTTAGGAAGTTATTGTATGGTGTTCTTTAGAGTTGAATTGAGGAAATATAGGTAGGTAATATACGCCTTTGGTATAGTTTTACTGATTGTGTTAAGTTGTAGGTTATGTGATTAGAGGTGTAATGATAGTATTCTATGGAATTAAAGATAGAGTATTAAGTTCTTAGAAGCATAGGTATCTATGCCCATGAAGATGTTAGGCGTAAGTTGATGACTTTGGTATTTAGAAGAAATTACGCTTAGTGCCCCTAAAAGGAAATGTCCTAGAAAGAATTTAGTGTCTTTGTATTAGAGATTACTGAGGGGAGTTTTTGTTTATGTGTATATTGATAACCCCCCTTTGTGATAAGGAGTGTGGATGTGTACACTTATGAGAGTGGGAGTTATAGAGTGATGGCTATAGAGGATAGCAAAAGTTAAGAGTAGCGTTTACAGAAAGCAATACCTTCAGAGTATAGTTCATCAGGGAGAGTTTAGCATTTAAGTATACGGTATGTCTGTTTTGCGTTGAGAGTTGTGGCTATAGATTTTGATGTAAGGTTATGTATGCAAGTTAAGGAGTGTGAAATTGATCTAAGGGGGAGACGATAGACAACAGTAGTTCCCGATTTTTTTCTTGTGGTGTCAAGTTTGAAGTAAAAATCCTGATAAATTAATTCTTATTCAAGCAAGTTCCTCCTACATTTATTTGACCGGACATTTACCAAATTCTTATGTATTCAACCTTGCCTATGTATAAGGTTTGAGCTCTCTATGTTACTCATGTCATGTCCTGAACTCAAAACTAGAAACAACAATGTCCCTCTATGATCCAATATTCCAAGTATCCAAGCTCTATGTTATGTTGCTCATACACCATAAATCTATGTCCCAAATTATGTTTGGTTCTAAGAAACTATGTTTTCGTATGTTACTGATTCATTTTATGTCGGGATTAGCCAAAGTGATAAATATTTATGCAAACTCATGGTAAATTTTGGTTCTTTAAAAGAGGAGCAATTTCTTCAAGTGGAAATCTTTGTCTTAGTTGTCAACTACATAAATTCCAGCTTTATGCTATATATCTTAGAATATGGGTGCCCAAGTTTCTCATTATTGTCTATCCGAGGATATCATGTAGTGTTGTGTTTATGTGAAATGACTCTTTACTGATGATCCAAACACTTGATATATGGTGCACTTTGAGTCTATTCTATCGTATCTTCACCTCATGTCCCTCTTTGAGTAGTGCAATAATTATGAGTGATGGTCAGATAATGTTACTTCCATTCATGATGCTTATTCTCGAGTCTCTTAATGACCCTCTGTATATTAGTATGATAGTGGTTGTGGAAGAGTAGTAGTGTGTTTGGTGAGGGAGTATATGTTTTTGAATATGAAAATTTTTGTGGGAAAGGATGAGGCATGTAATTTATTGTTTGGGGTATAGACAAGTAATGTCTCTAAGTTTAAGTCTTTTCGTTGTATCTTATAAGGTGGAGAATGTTTCTATTCTTATGTCCTATGAGAATATCATCTCATGTCTTGTACCAATCTTAATCAGGCTAAGGATTCTTAGAAAAATTCATGTCTTACTATGTTTTCATCATGTGCCATAAAACACATGCCAAGATCATGTCGACGTCAAGTTTCGTTATCTCATGTTTCGTGCTTACACGTTTCCCTAGGGGTTATCATGAAGCTTGTTGACTACTTTCACATATTTTGTTGAGGAAAAAAATAGTCAACACGATGTTACGTTCTTTATTCTACAGTTTTAGAGCTTCAAAGAGTCTCTACCTATCATTTGGGGATGAACGATTCCAAGGGGGAGATAATGTAATTACCCGCACTTTCGGGCTAAAGTTTGAATCATCTTTTGTACACGTATAGTCCCAAACCCAATGATTCTTCATTAATATATATGTAATAATCAATCCTATAGTGTGTGAATGCCTTTTACTATGAATAGAGGTCACAAAAATCCCCTAACTCAAACACGAGTTGAAAACTCTTCTATCAATTAAGTTTTGGTGAATTTCTATCAATCATAACTTATTGTATATAATGAGTTAGAGGACATACTATATATCAAATTAAAGGTATTTGAGTCTTATTTCCAATTCAACTGGTTTCACCTTAATCTGATATCGGAGTAGAAAGGTAGGTTCATTTTACTTTGAAGTATCTGTCTGCAAAAATGTGACGACGAATCAAGAACAAGAAATTATGAAAATCAAGAAAATCACTCCTTAAGTCCAAGATTTTCAATGAACGAATCAATATTCAAGTTCTACTCTTTAAACCTTGTAATCTAAGGTATGTGGGATTTTTCTAAACTACACGGGCTTGTTGAAAACACATTGAATAAGGTTTAAAGTTATAAAGATCATGAATTTATAAAGGGGTTTTGTAATTTGCATTTATAATCATGCATTATGAACTCTTTAAATGATATTATTGTTTTGGTCTTGATGCCTTTCCCCTAAATTGATTTGTACTTGTATATATGTATGTATGAAATTGAGATTTAATGTTTAATTGAGAGGATGAATAGTTATAACCTCTCTCTTGTTACTAAGCCTTTTGCTTTTAGACGTTATGAGCTATTTAAATTGCATTTAGAGAAGCAAGATACAAATGTCTTGATTATTGTTTATGAATTGATTATGGTTTTGAATTGAGGAAAGAGTACTTGACATGTTGATAAATGTTGAAGATATATAGAGAATGAGTTGCATATTTTGTCACAAAATTCATGACCACCACATGTTTGTTGAAATGTTGAAAAGAGTGATCTTTGCATAATTTGAATAATGCTTTGAAGTATGAATTTTCATAAATTGTTCGAAGTATGGTGGTCCAAACCTTATGCTTGAAAGTAGAGACTTTACTTTGATATTTCATGGCTCATAAATATGACTTGCAAGTCTTTGTGTGATGACACCAACACAGATAATGCCAAAACAGATTGAGAACATAATAAAAGTCAGATTTCATTTATATTTTTAGAATGTAAGTTTTGAATGATGATTGTTCATAATAGGTTAAAAATGGGCTCAAGTGATGTTAGGTGGTTAGCTGAAGAAGGCACGAGTTCAGAAAACTCATTACCCAGAACTGTATTTTGCCGATGCAGGTTATTGTATACCCAGTAGGGATTATACGCTCGCCTAGTGCCCTATGGCGTATCAGAATCAAAATCAGAAACTCCAACTCTTGCGGCAAATGTGGGTTGGGGGCTTGGCCCCCGAGTCAAGGGCAGACTCCATATAGCCCGTGGGGTTATAAAATTGTAGGGGATACCACCTAACTCAAAACTAATACAAAGATTAGAAATGCATTGTAAAAATTATTTTAAGATCATTGAAATTGCCCTTGTGTTTTTAACTATTTCATGCATGATATTTCAAACTTGCTCTCACCTATGTTATATATATATATATAAACACATTATTTTGGATTGCTCTGTATACCAATATGTTTGTATTGACCCCCTATATTTCAGTGTCTGAGGATCAGTCTAGAGGTCCCGCTAAGCAATAGATTGGGTTGTTCGAAGTTTGCAGTTGGTGAGCCTCCTTGTTTCGGAAGGCCTTGTTTATTTGACCATAATATTTTAATTTTGGTTTATGGTCCGGTTGGGGGTTTATCCTAGTATTCAGACAGTAGTGTTTTTGAGTTGTTTTAGATTTATCAGACTAGTGTCAGGTGTTTTGAATGTTTCATGAACCCATTTATGTATTGTTCAGTTGAAGCAAAAGAACGACCATGTTTTCGTCTTGTCATGTAATTCTGCATTTTCCTTATAGTATGTGAAATGTGCATATGATTAACAATTAGAGAAGGGCTCTCGGGCCTTCACGAATTAGGACGTCAGTCGCAGCCAGGGCCTTAGCTCGAGTCATGACAGAGATAGACACAAAGATCGCAGTAAGAAGAGTGTTGGTAACTAGAGACAAGAACATGACTACAAATAGAATGTAGACATTTATATTTTTTGGGTAGCCATTATACTGAATTAAGAATGGAGATATTGTTGTCCAAACTGGTAAAAGGTCAAGAAAATTAGGAGACATTGGGTAATCCACAAAACATTGCTTTTCAATTGATGGAGCAGTTATTTTCTGATGATGCTAACCATAAAAAGGATGAGGAAGTCAGTTTAGCTTAGCATGTAAAGCTAACTAGGACAAGACCGGCAGTTGATTGTCGAGCAGTACTCAATGGTAAATGATATAGAGTTCATGCTGGTAAGGCTGAAGTGAATCCAACATTCCAGTACTTTTAGTCGTATGATGATGATGAGGATATGGTATACATTGAGCCGATAGAAACAAGGAGCTATTATTCCTTATAAACTTCCCCCTAATGTTAAATTTGACATAACCAGTGCCATGATCCAACTTTTGAATTTGAAAGGTATAATTTTTAGCTCACTTATAGAAGACACAAATATGCATCTTCGTAAATTTTTAGGATCTGTACTTCTTATACTATTCCAATGGTAGACCTGGAGGCACTTAACTTAAGGTTGTTCCCCTTTTCATTGGGTGGAGTGCTTCTTCTTGGTTGAAGGAACTTTTGAGAGGGTCTACTACCACTTGTAATGAGTTAGGCAGGAAATTCTTAAACCATTTCTTTCCTCCAACCAGAATGTTGCAGTTAAAAGATGAGATATACACATTCAAGGAGCTAACTTTGAAGTTTATGTATGAGGCCTAGTTTAGGTTTAAGAAGAAGTTGAGCATGTTACCCAATCACCGTATTTTAGTGACAAGCTGGATGGAGATATTGAATAGATCCTTGAATATTAGTTATCGAGCCATGGCAGAAAAAATCACTGCAGAAGCATTTATGAGATTATGGTGGGAAGCAACTTCTGATGTTTGAGACTAGATCCCTCTCACTAATCAAGGGTTGCATACTCCGAAGGATGAGAGGGGAGATAAAACTTATGACGTTGGAGCTTCCAGCAACCATAGAGTAGTTGATGATTCTGTATCGTAAGAGATTGTGCATATAAGGACTACAATTGGGCTGCTGACAATACAGTTCAGAATAGTAAATTCAGAGAAGGTAAAAACATTAGGTACAAAGGGATCAACCTCTAGAGCCTATGAATCTAATTTGGAGGAGGAGACTAAGTATCTTAATTGTGAATTGGTGGGCTTCTAACCAAAAGGGCTAGGTAACCAAGGTCGTAACTATTATGGATATAGATACAAAGATGGAAGCAAGGAGCATGATAGTGAAGGGAGATAGAAAGATGACTATAAAGAGAAGGTAGACAGGTATATTCCACTAAGCAGTCGTGACACAAAATCGAGAATGGAGGCGTTATTGTCCAAACTCGTGAAGGGTCAAGAAAATTAGGAGACATGACTTATGAAGATTAAGGTTGATATCTTAGGTCTGACACAGAAGGTTGATTCTTATGAAACTGAATTCAAGCAATAAGAGACGCGGTTTTGGTTGATTTTTGCTAATTTAAATTAGAGGTAGTCCAGTACACTTTCGAGCAACACAGTTCATAATCAAAATAATAATGGTCATTCTCTTTCTATTACCACTCAGAGTGGTAAGTCTTCTTCTGATCCCCCATTACCGACCAGAGATGTGCCAAAGAATTATAGTACTATGGTTAGGAGGTTGACTTTGCGATTCCCAGCATACTAGGATGACCGTTCATGTTCACGGTTGGAGAAATGGTTGATAAGGAAAAGAGGGAGCTCAAGTTTAGAGTCAATAACAAATAAGTCACCTTCAAAGTCCAAAGAACTTTGAAGTAGACTATCAACATGAGGGTGTTGTCGGTTATCTATTGTATTGATAATTATGGAGGTTATTCCTTCAGGTAACTTCATGAATTCTAAGTAATCAAGGTACCTACGATGTGCTGCAATATTAAATCAAACACTACATAGAAGGCAACACATGTGCTTGTTGGTGAAGTTTGAGTAAGCAATATAACTACATTGTGACGCGACGTTATATCAAGTGCTGGGTAGAAAGCAACCCACTATTTTAGTATTCACGCTTTTTCTTTTTATTTTAGGTTTAATTGCATGTGAAATGACCTGGAATGCGATAAAATGTCTTTAATCTAGAATATTCCAAGTAAGGATACTTCATGATATTATTATGCACGTCATAAGTACTGCTCAGACTAGGTATGTTATGCGTTAGCTGAAATGATGGAATTTTTAGTATTTTTTCAGAAATTGTGGACTTTAACCTATGAACTAACTTACAAGGTCATAAATACCACTTATGACCTCATAAATTTTAAAATAAGTATCATAATATAAAGTCTAGAGAGCAGGGAATGAAAGAAAAAATTTAGGCCCACCTACATTTGACACCTACAGATCGTAGGTACCACCTATGTCTCATAGGTGGATGTCGTAATTGGCTAGGTTTTGGGCCAAATTTTTTGGTTTAAAATTTTTGGCCCACCTTACCTTATATTAACACTAAACCGACCCCCCATGAGTGTTTAAGCATATTTACCCTATTTTACACATATAAATCCTTAAACATCTCTCTTTTCTCTTAAAATTCAAACTACCCTACTTCTCTACCCATGAGGAAAGGTTAAATGGTTACATTTTCTTGGTACTAAGTTGTCCAAAAGCACTAAGTACACATTTAAGCTATGTTTTTTCTTCAAATTTTTTCATAGTTACTTCCGGTTCTTAGAATAAAAGGTAATATTCTTGTCTCATAATAGTAGTTCCTTATGCTAAACATGTAATAAGTAAGTTGGTATGTTTATTCTCATGCAAACTATGTAGAACCATCATTCTTGTATATAGGATCCTTGAATTACACTACCTTCGACCATGCCTTTAACGGATGTTGAATTTTAAAAGGTAGATGATTACAATATGTTTTGAATGTTAGTATGTGTTTAAAAGTTTATTTTATTTAAATGTGCGCATATTGGACTTGTTGGGACTAAGTATAAGTTATAGGAATGCAAAAATTAGGGAAAAGTCTGAAGTTCTTAAATTCTGAGTTTTTCTTTAAATTTTGCAATCCTTTCCTCTCTTTTAGATACTAACACTTGATTTTTTAGGTACACATGGACACAAAGGCCTCAAAGAAGGAGGATGCACCTTCGAGGGAATGAGATGACTCATTTGATAGTAGTAGCTTATAGGATAAGTACCCCCCAGCTTTAACTAGAGCATCCTTGACTAGTGTCACATAGAAAGTGACTAGAGGCCAGAGGAATGCTATAGCTGGGACTATTATTGTTGCAAAATTAGGCATACCACTTGTAAAGAAATCACAGTAGGGCAGAACAAAGAATTCATAATGAAGCAGATAACCTACTTTCACTCGGCCTAGGACCCAAACTTTTGTTATCCAATTCATATCCAAGTTGAGGATGGAGTTAACTATAAGATCACAACCACACTCTCCTCAACCTATTAAGGGCGGTGATCCACCTATCGAGGGTGGTGATGATTATTATGAGGAGGGAGAGTTTGAGCTAGCACCAGAGCTATATTCTTAGGACCCCTAGTTTAAGGAGGGGTCATAGGATGGAGATGACTCTAAGGCCACTATTCAGGAGGACTCATAAATAATACCTCAGTCTTATGAGGGTACCACAGTCCAGGAAAAGCCTTCAGTTGTACCCTAGTCTAAAGAAGGTACAAACCAGTCTTCATATTAGGTGCTAACTCCTACTTTAGAGGAACCAACTCCATATGGTCAGGCATATAAATCCATACATATCTTAGTGGAACCAATTGATGAGGTGAACCCAAAATAGTGTGTAGGGGGTCTTTGTCTGCTGTATGAGAAAGGCACTTTTGTAAAAGAGATCAGCCAACATAAAAAGCCTATTTATGAGAAGAGATGGATTGAATTATCCGAGTTAGCTGGAGCACCATTGTTGTAGGCTATATTTTACCGATATAAGTTGGGGTGGATGACTCAAACCTTAGGTTCATAAAACCTGATATTGGTGTAGGAATTCTATGCCTCATACCATACAATTGTCTCTTTGGCTACACTTAGAGGTAGAGGTCTTTCAAGGCATACTAAGCAGCCCCTACTAGTGAAGATGCTTGTGAGGGGTATTATGGTTGACATTTCAATGGCGATCAAGCAAAACTATGATGCTTCAGCATCCACATCAGGGTCTGATTACAAATTAAGAGTTGTATGACATAGACAAATTATGCATAATACTAAGCATAGAAGAGAGAGATTTGACATGGCAAGGTGGATCACTAGATATATTTCACCCCTGGGTGATGATACCCTTTAGATAGAGAGATAGGGTGTGATTAAAAAGGCAAGACTGACTTCTGCTATAAAGTTTTGTTGGTAGCTACTTGTTTGATAGAGATTATGTTGGACAACTGTGGATAATTTATTGACTTGGGATGAAGTTGCACTAACTATGAGCATGATGGTTGGATATGATATTGACTTTTCAACTATTATTCGATATGTGCTTTATTAGAGAGCTTTTGGTAAGACAACAACTATGTTGTTCCTATTTCTTTTCCAGAGAATATGTGATAAAGCTGGTATACCAGAGATACCTGGTGTTGATAAGACAGTAGAGGTGATAGTCATGGAACAAACTAAGATAATGAAGGATCTATAAAAAATAGTCCTTCCCAAGAAACCTCATGCGCCTACTACAGTGCCTCAAGCCCTGACTAAGGTTACATCATTCCCTGTGGATCCTAGTGATACATAAGAAGGTGACGTGGGAGTTAGATTGGTATTTTGAAATGGTGGAGTGAAGAGAGGCCCTTGAGTTGAGTACATAGGGTAAGGCGACCCTAACTATATCTACATTAGCCCCGATTTCTACTCTAGAGTTAATGGGTACATCTTTAGTACCCCTTTACCCATCTACTTCAGATATGATGTTAATTTGATGTGAGCTTTTGATGAGCTTAGTGGACATTTAGAGTATCAGTAAAACTCGGCTATAGAATGTTAAGGCCGAAGTGGGACTTTATATGGGTAGATCCGACCATGGTTCTAGACTACAATAGAGAAAACTAAGGCTAGATTGGAGTCTACAAACTGGGCTATGATATTACCCCATTGGGATGATTTGTATGTGCAGATAGATAATTTTGAGGGTTGAGTATCGGCACAGTTTAGTAGCATAGAGATGCGAAATCTAAGAGATATTTTGAAGAAGGTGGATATGCTTAAAACATAGGTACACTCTCTCACTGAGAGATACATATAAGCTATCCCTCCAGTTGTGCCCCCATTTGTTCAGCCGGAACCTCTATCTGATCCTAGAGACTTTGAATTTTTTGCAAAAAATAGTGGATATGTCCTTATTGTTGGGACAAAGAAAGGCCGAGGGAGGGGCCTGTAGGATCCCAGTATTCTATTTCTTTAGGCCATGAAAAGTGCTACACTTGATTCACAAGAGACTTTAGTGATGGATAGGTGGAGGCAGGAAAAGATAAAAATGAGTGCATCCTCTAGTAGTGCACCACTTTCACCAGTTAATATATCTTTATCAGGGGACTATCATTACATAGATGCCTTGTGCATCCTAGGTTTATCCTCATTCCTTTTCTTTGTATTATCTATACGCACTTGGGATAGTGCATATTATTTTAGTTGGGGGTAGGGTATACCATAGCTGTTGTAGGTTTTTATTACCATGCTTCTTTTCCTATTAGCTACTGTATAATAGTAGAACTACAATGTCTAGGTCAAACATGTTTCGTATTGTGTTTTGATTTGTGTTGTGTTCTATTTTTCTGTAATTAGGAGATTTTTGAATATCTAGGGCAGTTGACATATTTTTGTTGATTCTTGAGAAAAAATGACACCCCTTTAAAATTATATTTTTAGACCTGTTTGAATGTATATATACGTGACCATTGTTGATATTTTTATGGCAGTAAAATTAGGGACATATTTAGTGCTAACTTTTGCATGAATCGAATAAGCAGTTGCTTGTGATGTGACTCTAGGCCATCTATGGGTGAGATGCTACTTAGTTCCATTTGTTTGTTAAATCCAAAACTTGTCCAGCTAGTCTTTCCTAGGTTGTAGGATAGTCCATTAGGAAAGGATCATAAGCTGTTTTTTTATATTAGTACACTTTTAGCCTAAATGACCTTCCAAACATGAATAAGTATCCCTAGATCCCAATTTTGAGACTTGAAGACTATTTTTCTTGTTACACCTTTCACCTTCCCATTTGTGTTATAATGAACCTCTTTTGGCCCTGGTACTCCTTTGTCATTACCTTGACTCAGGCAAATTACCTAAGTTGAGGGTGGATATGATAGAGGTATGTAATGTAAACTAGTATGAAGAAGGGTAAAATAAGAGAAAAGATAGTAAGGTTGTATGTGGTAGAAAAAGAAAGCGAAAATAAAAAACGTAAGAAAAAAATATGAATAAAAAAATCCACACCCAACCTAAATGTTCAATAAAGAATAAAAAGGGAGAAATAATAGTGGATTAAAAGGAAAATGGTTAAAGTGTGGACCCAAAAGTAAGTGTAGTTCCAAGAAGGATTAGCCACTTGATATATCCATATATACCATACCATCCCCAAGCTAACATTACATGCCGAATAAAGTCCTATAGTGATCCTAACTTAACTATCTTAAAACTAAGGTAAAGAAAATAAGGGCAAGTTTATGGTATTTGATATGCATTGCTGAAACTTCTCTTTTGAGTGTCATTGTCACTTGATCATCCCCTCACTGACATGCATTACTCATACGAGTGAGTGGGACTTCTTTTTTGTGAGAGCATATTGGTTGTATTGCTATCTACTTACTTTTCTGGGCAGTGTAACTTGTATATATGAATGGTTGTTTGTTGCTAATATAATTGCCATACCTTGATTTCCTTTTCTCACACTATTGTGCTATATGTATAAACATTGTTGGTTTTAAATTATTGATATAGGAGGGGGAAATGTGTTTGAGATTAAAAATAATGATTGACTACAGTCAATAGCTTAGATTCTCCTAGTTAAGTGTCATTGTTTTGTTCTACATTGTTATGCTATCTAAGGACATGTAAATATTCTAAGAAGAGGGTGTTGATGTGCTATGTATTTATAGTACTTTTGACGCTTAAAATGATGAAAATATGCAAGTTTCTTATGTTGTTTTGTGAGATATGATGTGTTTTAGGTATATTTTGCAAAAAACTAGGTTTGGAAATTGAAACTAAGAAAAAGATGAGAGTTGAAGTTTTGGGATACTTTCCAATGCATTTCTAGCCTTAAGTGCCATTTACAGGGCAATGGTCACTAAACTAGGTGTCAAAACTTGAAGTCCTGAGGTATAGAAGCAGGAACAAGAAGACCTTGTCACTTACCAAGGGCACCTACAGTTCGTAGGTGACCTTAATCTATTCTAGAGGGCCAAGTCAAGAGAGCTTCAGGAGCTGTATAGGAGGTCTGCCACTTACCAATGACCACCTACGATCCATAGGTGGCCAAAGTAAGTGGCCACCAACCTCAAATTTCCTTTTTTGTTTGAGTTTTGATTTTTTAGGGTTTCCTTTTATCCTATAAATACCCTTTTGACATTTTTAGTTAGTTTACACACTCTTAACACTTACAAATATATATCTGATTCGAGGATTTGATTTTGATCTTGGGATTGCTTTTGTACTAATTTTGGTTGTTTATTTAGTAACAGACTTTGGGGTTTATTCATTTATTATTATAATATTATTTGAATTACTTCAAATATGAATTCCTTTGATCGTATTACAAACATGAGCGGCTAGGTTCCTTAGCTAGGGTTGTCGGAACCCTGGCTAAATAATAATGTAAGGGAAGTGTTCAATCCTTCTAGATAGTTGTTGCTGCATGCATTGTGATTTTCTTCATACTTATTGTTTTCTTAATTGTTGCAAATATAAGGATCTAGCCTGTATTCACTATAAACCTAAGAGGGAAGTAGAGATAGGGAAAAGGAGATCACAATAGTGATTTGGGGTTAACTACCGAAATCAGTTTACCAATATTATATTCTTTAAATGATTAACATACATCTAATCAACTTATAATCAAATGAAGATAGTTGAACCTGTGGTTCAAGGTAAGGGATAGCAAGGCAATGCACTGAGAGGAGATGAGTAAAATACACCAAAGTATGCTGAGAGGCGATTGGTGATACCTAAATTACTAGATTCTACATGCATAAAGTTTGATAGTTGGATTGAGAAAGAGAAGCCTATCGAGTTAGATGATAGGGGGAACATAATCCTAGTCTTTATCTCTAACTGATCTCAACCAAAGTTGAGTTTTGTTACTTGTTCCAGATTACAATAACAAACCCCCTCCCCCTTTTAACTTTTACTACTTCACATTGACTCCAACAGACTAGGGAGACAAGTCTATGTCTTCCCTGTGGGTCTGACCCCAACCTAATTGGGTTATTTTACTTGACAACAACCACTTTATCCTTCAGTTAGAGATGTAGTTTTGGAATTGATCACGTTCTCAAATCATGTTAGCCCGATGCCTCCTCCCTTTGAGTTTTCATGCTTCTCCTATCCATTGAGTTTCGTAGGCTAAAGTTATTTTAGTAGTGGATATTGTAATGAAATTCTAGGTCATTTCCTTGATTTTCATGAACTTGTGGTATTAAGAGCCTTTCCACACAGACTACAGGTCATTTATTATTTGTTAGAGATGTAGGTTTAATTATCGAACCATTCATTTGGATTTTAGGCTTGTTTCCTGTTTTGGAGTTTTCATTATTTAGGATTTTCCATTGGACCAAATCTTCTAGTAGATGACCTAGTATGAAAATTGTTATGGTTCCATTTAGTCCAAAATGTTGAATTTGGTGTGGTATCATAGTTCATTTACGCACATTGTATTTCGAATGAATCTCTAGCACCCAGCCGGAGTTTATTTTTGGGCTTGAAATCTTATCCATCATATTACTGGTGCAACTGCTTAAGAGACCATTTGATTGATTAAATGGAAATCGTTTAATTGATTAAATGGTCATCGCTTTAGCAACTTTAGTAGCCTTAACCATTTGGCCAAGGTCTTCTTAAGGGATCAATTTCCGCTTAAGAGGCCTAGGCCTTTCTTGAGAGATACCCGTACCTATCATGCTAGACCGCTTAAGCCATCAGGGAGCCACTTAAGCAACTAGGCGGCCACTTAAGAGGTACCTGGAAGCATTTTATTTGCTTTTCTGCCACCTAATATTTAACCATCTTCACACTAAATTGAGAGCTCAAAGAGAGGAAAAATTATTAAATCATCCATAGAAGCTAAGGTAAGCTAGCCCAAAACTCTCGTTTCATTTCCCATTAATTTTCCTTTCAATTTCCATCCTAATTTATTGTGATTTCTTATATTTAGGACTTAGAATTCCTAAAATGTAAGCTTTTATTTGAGATCTGATTTACGCTCAATTTGTGCTCAACTTTAGAGCACACATTCTTTATCCTTCAAGGGATCTCGCGATGGATTCAATTTTTTATTTTTTTTGTAGGCTCAATGGGATGACTCTTGTCCTTAATATAGAGCCGAACCTTAATATATAAATATGGGCCTCATTTTACTTCTAATGACAATGAGATTACTATCTCGATATCGTGGTGGTATTTCAAGATCGTGAATCAAATAAGGACGATTTGGGGGTGATTTAAGGATTTGTGATTTGACATCGTGGTATGTTTTTGTTTGATCTTCTTCATGAGGTAGTGTACTATATATGTTGCATGTCAAAAAGGGATGTTAGGATGTGATTATGGGTAGAATTCCATGACTTAGCTTATTGTATGAGTTTGGGGTTAGAAGGGTGAATCGACCTTTAAGGTGAAACACTCATTATGATTTTAAGATCCTATTACCCTAAGTTTCTAGCACGGTTAGACATAGTTGAGTTTAATAACCCTTTAGTATAAGGTTTACTATGTAACTCAGTGGATCATTATGGTTTATCCCTTTATGATATGCTTATGTCATTTATTTATTATTAGGCCCAAGGTCGTTATTGTGATATTAGTTGAATTTTTGGAAGTTAATTTATCCTTGTAGAGGACATGAATTATCTTTTTCACATTTAGACTCTTATAATTGTTTTGTTGGGATATTAGTGATGGCATGCATAGATTCAGTACATTCTTCCTCACTTAATGGTACGATTTTGACAAAAAACTATGGTTTTACACTATTTTCCTAAAAAAGAATTTATTCCCACTTTTCACTTTTAGAATTGATTCTTTGATAAAGGGAACCATACCTGCTTAATGAATGATTTATGAGCTTTTACGACAAAAAATGATGTTTTAGATTTGACCGGGATAGATTTTAGTCTACTATTTTACACTACAATATAATTTTGTCGAGACAGACTTTGACCCCTTTCTACACTTTTATGATGATCTAGTCCTGGAGTTTACCTCAGGCAAAGGATTTATAAAATTCTACTTTTTTAGCCACGGTTTTATTTGTGCAATTATATATAGATATGTATAAATATATATATATATATGTACATCTTTATTACGTGATGGTGTAGAACAAGGATGATAATGATTATTGGTAATCCTGGATCGAGACAAGGTCGGTGTATACGCGTACTCCCGAATCCCCTAGAGTCCCCTTTGTCTATGAGCCATCATGTTGGAGAAGAGAGGTCGCTGTAGGTCCTGCCTTTGTGATCTTTCAAGATAGAGGATTTGTATCCACTGGGTTACTTCATGGAACTTGGATCGGTTATGGTAGTATGGATTTCACTTTGGGTTTATCCTATCATGCACATAGCCTATCACCAGTATGCCCTACATTTATCATCCTTATGGGGGGGGGGGTTGCATAGGTATAGGTGATGAGTTTTGCTTGTTTTTTGTTTTGTGATGATTGGACCTTCCATGTTATGGGGCTTGGTTTAGGTATTATTTATCCAGACTAGTCAGTTACTTTATTATTATTATTATGGTTAGTTTTTGGAAGGCTGTTTATGGATTGAAACTGAGGTTGGATGTATGTTTCTGATCCTTTCTCTTTCATGATTACTTTATTATGGATAATTATTTAATGTTTAGACGTATGGAATATGGATCGTAATTATGTTAATGCCAGTTCCTACTATGATTAAAAGGCCCTAAGATGTTATTATAAGTACTTTAGGCTACACCTTGACATATGTGTACATATATATATATATATAGGTGTTGATATGTGTACATATATATATATATAGATAGATAGATAGATGTAGCTATTATATGACCATGTATCCCTCTCTTTCATTATTTATTCCTGTTATATATCAATTCGTTGGCCTTGTATACTATTATATATCCTTCTTCTGCTCTTTATTCATATATTGGTAGGTGATATACGATATGGTGCTTAGGTTACTAAGTACGGTTAGAATAGAATAATTTATACTTATTGCCTCCTTTTCTTTACTATGTTAGTTTCTCCGTTAGGTGGGTGTAGTTTACTTTCCAACTTGCATGTTATTAATATTTGCATTATCTTTGGAGTTTAGTTGGTACTTACCTACTGTGTACCACGTGTTTGTACTTATACTCTGAACTGCCATAGAAAATGATGTAGAAGTGTAGTATGAGTACTAAGATAATGGGTACTCAATAGGCATCATTGTCCGACTGAACTAAATCATAATATAAATACAATAAGATGCTAGATAGTAAACTAAGATAGGGAAAAAGGGTAAACCTAAAATAGTGCTCCATAGTTTGAAAGTAAACAACTGAGTAAATAATATCAAAGAGAACATGACTAATCCTAAATGGGGATCCATAAGCCCAGAAGGCGCAAACATAATAATCCAATCGGGCGTCTCATAAACACGGTGGATGCAATAAAGAGGGAAATACAAACTATAACACACAAAATATTTGAACCTCAAAAATATAACCGTAGATTCTTCCATAGCATAATCATTAGACTCGAACTACTTCCATAACATCACAAGTAATCCCTTAATTTTTTACTAGAACCAATAATAGAATATCGCATGCTAGATTTGAACCAAAAAATATCATAAATACCAGACTTGAACTAGAAGTAATATTAGCATAGATGTGGGACTCGAACTAGTGTTAATATAATAATTGTCGAACTCGTACATGTCATAATATAGTAATTTCTGGACTCGAACCAATCTTAATAAATTCAAAGTACAAGCCTTGAACTAGTAGAATATATCTATATCCTCATCGAGTTTAAGAATATATATAGGATGATGGGAGAAGGCCTATTAAGTCTACAAGGAGCCAATAGTAAAAATGACCTATTATGGGTGGAGGGGCCTACCTCTATCGCCGAAAGTTTATTCTAATGAAATTTTTATCCAAGATAAACTAAGGCTTCAAGATCCCACTATAAGGTGCTACATCAATCTCAAAAAGCTTTTAACCTAAGGAATGAGTGGTTAAGTCAAATATGCCAAAATACAGTTCACTAACTGGCTAAATAATCTATTTTTTTTACAAATATAGAACCAAGTCATAGTTTCTGACCCCAAAACTAGCATAATATTATACCGCTACTATAATAAAGCTAAATGTAAGAGCAGAGTAAGCCTAGCTTGCCTAGACATCAAAGAATGCCTGATAAAGTTAGCCAAATTAAAGATTTCTTCTTTCGAGAAGCCTTCGCAAGATGCCATACTATCAAAATAGTAATCTACCCATTAATATAATAATAATAATAATAATAATACCCATACTGTATTTTAATGGTTGGGTCCAAAATCGAGTCAAAATCCCATGTAGGGCCCGTTTGTGTAATCACAAATTCAAAATTTTTAATACGTCCCTCTATACTCAAGGATTATTTACCCTTAATCATGAGTAAATTTTGATCTCAAACAACTAGGGAGGACTACCTTGGCTGCTAAAGAGACCCTTTGGCCGCTAAAGTGACCATAGCTTAATCGGTTGCACCAGCTGAGTCTATGTACCAGCTGAACTTGGTTTTTTCCAAGTTTTCACCGACCCCTAGGGATTAGTTTGAAATCTTGTGTGCAAATGAACCATGCTACCCTATAAAATTCAATATTTTGGACTTAACAACGCCATAAAAATTTACATCTAGAGTTGTTTTGATGAAATATGGACCCCGCACCTAAGGGTTACTTTAACCAAAGTTATCCAATAGCCCGAAATGAGTCCAAAAGCCTTAGGACTCAAACCAAAGGTTTCTCTAGCATAAAAATGATGTTTTATAGCTAGTGGCCTATCAAAGTTAGTGTAAAAAGTCGTTAACTTAAAGTTTACACCTAATAGCCAATCCTTACCAGCGAAGATTTCCAAATAGTGAATTGGCTCAAAAATCCAAACGAATTGCCTAGTAATTGATATATCCACTGCTAAAAGGACTTTTGTCTGAGAAATTGAAGGGTTAAGATATACCTAAAGTCTCAAACAGGCTCAAATACTAGGCTTACACCAGACTCTTGATCTCCTAAGTATATTCCTCTATTGGGCCGTGTCTCCACTAAACCTTAACTATTGGAATATCTCTAGAGTGGAATCATCTAAAATCTCTGGCGAATATAAGAATTCGCTCACAAAGGTTAACTTTTCATCCAACAGAATCGAGTCCCATTGAAGCACATGTGACTCATCAGGGATACAATATTGTAGCATAGAAACATGAAAATCTAGATGAACAATGACCAAATTTAGGGGCAAAGACAACTCATAAGCCACTTCCCCAACTACGCAAAGCATCTCAAAATGTCTAATATGTCTCGATTGAGCTTTCCCTTCCTCCCAAACCTTAACACGCCCTTCATGGCCGATAATTAGAGGAACACTCGATCTCTAGCTCCAAACCTTAAGGTACAAAGCCTACGATCTACATAACCCTTCTGGCTACTTTGAGATATACTCAACCTATCTTGAATTATCTAGAATCTAACCAATGACTCGTCAAGGAAGTCAGTACCACGAGGCCTAGCTTTAGAGGTTGTAAATCACCCTATTAGAGATCATCAATGTCAACCACATATTGCCTAAAATGGTTCCATCATAATACTCAAATGATAGCTATCATTATAGGAAAACTTTGCCAATGCTAACTGTTGCTCTCCCTTTCTTCTAAAGTCGACAACACATGCCTAAAGAATATTCTCAATAATTTGACTAGTTTGCTCCGACTACCTATCGACAGGTGAAAAGCAGTGCTAAGGTCCATCTAAGTGCTTAACTTATCATAAAAATCCCATTAGAAGATAGAAGCGAATATCGAACCTTTTTCTGATATAATAGATATGGGTACTCCATGCAATCAAACTATCTCATGAACATAGATACAAGTGAGACTCTTATCGTAGAAGGATATCTAAATAGTAAGGAAATGCACCCATTTGGTTAATCGATCTATGATGATCGAAATTCTTTCAGAACCATAGGCGGTACAAGGAAAACATTAACAAAGTCCATGGTGATCCACTACCACTTTCACTAATGAATAGCTAATCTCTGAATCAAGCCACAAAGACTTTACACTACTAAAAAAAGGTCGAAAAGCGATGCAAAAAAAAGCGACGGACTGAGTCTCTTTAAAAAGCGACGTTGTCCGTCACTCTTTTAGTTTAGTTTTAATTTTAATTTATTTTTTATTAAAAGCGATGGCCAACGTCTTAATATCCATCGCTTTTTTTGTGCTTTTTGTGAAAAGTAATAAAAAATAATTTATAATTTTTTTAACAAAAGCGATGGACAGCATCATAATTTATTAAAAAAAAATAATAATTATTTTTTAAAAAGAGATGTAGTTCGTTGATTTTTCAATTTGATTTTTGTTTTTGTTTATTTTTATTAAAGGCAACGGACAACGTCGCTATACTTTTTGAAAATTAATATAGAAGAGCGACGTTATCCGTCGCAATTTGTAATTATTTGAAATTTTCTTTTTTTCCAAAAAGCGACGGATATCGTCGCTTTTGTTATAATTAAATAAAAATTAATTTTTTAAAAGTGACGTAGGCCGTCAATTTTTAAATTTAATTTTTATTTTTATTTATTTTTATTAAATGCGAAGGACAATGTCGCTATAACTTTGAAATATTAATCTAGAAAAGCGACGCTATCCGTCGCAATTTGTAATTATTTTAATTATTTTTTTTCAAAAAGCGATGAAAAATGTCGCTTTTGTTAAAAATAAATAAAAATTAATTTTGAAAAAGCAACGTAGGGTGTCTATTTTTAAATTTTATTTTTATTTTTATTAGAAGCAATGTAAAAAATTGCTATAATTTTGAAATATTTATTCTAAAAAGAGACATTGTTAGTCGCTATTTGTAATTATTTTGAATTTTTCTTTTTTCTCCAAAAAGTGACAGACATCGTCGCCTTTAAAAATTAAATAAAAAATAAATTTAAAAAGCGACGTAGGCAGTTGATATTTGATATTTTTAATTTAATAATAAATAAATAATTTTTGTATTTAAAAAAAATAAACTAAGTATATAAATTTTTAAAAGGAGACGGCCAACGTCGATATTTTCCGTCAAAATAAAGTCAAATCTTTAGTCCATATTAGGGCAAAAGGCCCATTCTTTTCTTTTGTTCTCTCTTTCTTTCTCTCTCTTGCGCTGCTTCTCTCTGCTTCTCTCTCTTTCTTTTATTTGGTCGTCCTTCTGTCTCTTGTTTAGCCTTCAACATTATTAGTGACAGAGACGAGGTATTTATTGATGAGGTGGTCACACTTTGAGGTATGTGAAATCTATGTGATTGCAGGCTCGCAGTCAAGTAATATTAGCCCCATTTGTTTATCCCATTGAAATGGAAATGAACATTGTCTTTTTTGTCTAATGGGATTAATTGACTTGTGTTTTTTTTTATCTCAATACTTGTTATTGAAAGTATCTCTTTTTCTGTTATCTTAAATATCGATCCTTTTTCTTTCTGATTTTGCTTTCCCTCCGCCAGTCCTTTGATTGCTCTCGCTTGGGAGAAAGTCAAAGCTGAAGTCAGTCTTCTTCTGATCTGATTGAATTTTTTACTTCCTTTCTTTAAAGCGCTTAGTCAGTCCATATGAGCTATCAATCTAAAGGTAGAGAAAGATAAATCTTATACCACAGCACAATGCCTGACCTTCTTAGGACCAGTTTTCGGAGAATCATGTTTACTTTTGTTTAAATAGTTGCTGGAGGTATAGCTGCCTATAAAATTACCAAATCCACCATTATGGTTCAAAGCTAAAATTCTAAATAAAATGAATGGGGAGCCATAAATTGTAAGACTGAAATGAAAAAAAACTATTCTATCATGTATGATTAAGTAATTTATTATAGTTGATAAAAGAGAAGATGGAGGATAAGGAAATTGAGATGAAACTTTTCAAAGACAAGAAATTATGTTAGCTCTAAATATTGGCCCGAGAAATTATGTTAGCTCTAAAGATCTCAAACTTTTTTTACAACTGTGTTTGAGATCTGACTACATTTGAGGTTATTTTTATTTGAGGTATGTATTGATTTTTGGTAGAAACTAAATCTACTTGCATTTGGTCCACTTAATTTCTTAAAACTTAAATTTAGATACTCAAATAGCACTCTGCGTATATCTTAGTAACTGGATGAATTCCTCTAAGGATCTTCTAAAAAAGAAGATGATGACGAAAAGGATCAGCCAAGGATTAAATTTGGTTTACCTAATAACTCGATGAATTAAACTTTTGGTCTAGGTAATATGTTAACCAAAAGTAGATTCAAATATTATAAAGATTACCCTCAATGTAGCCACCTTCAGAATTGGCCTCGCAAACTACAATAGTACCATTAACATATTGTAGATGTGTATGGAGAGTGAAATTTCTTTGTGATATTTGTGACTATTGTTGGTCCTTTTCTGACTAGACATGCAAAGATGATTAAATATGTTAATCAAAAGATCTTTAGGTTCTTGTTTATTAACTTATGCTCTTTGTGGCTAAGTGGAAATTTCCAAATTTTAATTACAGTACTCCTTGCATAAAATACAAATTTGAATTCTGTTTTTAGGATTTTGTGATACGAAGCCATAGAAAACATAAAATAGTAATCACATGCATTTGCTTTCTGTGTATAATGCACCTGTACTTGATACTAACTTTATTTTGTTTCTCCATTTACAGCCTATTATTGGTTTACCAAGCTTTGAGTTTTGCTTTGGACTGCTGCCAAGCTGAGATTTGATTATTATTTTGAAGGTACTTTAATAGTAGGTCTTGGTTGGGATTCTGTGTATCTTTTGTAAATTAAATGCTACTTGAAATGTGAAGTTAATGACTTAAAAATGCTCAAGTGTAGTTACTTAAAATTGTGAACTTGTGACTTGAAAATGCTTAAGTGTAGCTACTTGAAATGTGAAGTTAATGGCTTGAAAATGCTCTAGTGTAGTTACTTGAAATTGTGACCTTGTGATTTGAAAATGCATTAGTTACTTGAAATTGTGACTTTATGCTTAAAAATGGTTAACTGTAGCATCTTGAAATGTGAAGTTAATGAGTTGAAAATTCTTGAGTGTAGTTACTTGAAATTGCGAACTTATGACTTGAAAATCCTTAAGTGTTGTTACTTGAAATGTGAAGTTAATGAGTTGAAAATGCTTAAGTGTAGTTACTTCAAATTATCAATTGTGACTTGAAAATTCTTAAGTGTAGCTACTTGAAATGTGAAGTTAATGACTTGAACATGCTCAATTGTAGTTACTTGAAATTGTGACCTTGTGAAATGAAAATAGTTAAGTGTAGCTACTTGAAATGTAAAGTTAATGACTTGAAAAATGCTCAAGTGTACTTACTACTAATTGTGAACTTGTGACTTGAAAATGCTCAAGTGTTGCTACTTGAAATGTGAAGTTAATGACTTGAAAAAGCTTAAGTATAGTTAGTTGAAATTGTGACTTTGTGACATAAAAATTGTTAAGTGTGGCTACTTGAAATTGTGACTTTGTGACTTAAAACTGGTTAAGTGTATCTACTTGAAATTATGACTTTGTGACTTGATTTTTATATGTTTTGTAGATGTATCATTGTTTGTGGATGTATGATATGGACTATGAAAATATTGGTGGTTTAAAACCCCAATATCTTGATGGCGTTAGAGGTTTTATCGATCATGCGATGCCACTAGATCTATTTTAAAAAAATAGAGTGGTTAGGTGTCCTTGTAGTTCGTGTAGGTGCTTGAAGTTTTTTCAACCAGATATAGTTATTACTCATCTCTATCGTAATAGATTTAAGCCAAGATACTTTGTGTGGGTCGATCACAGAGAAAGAGATGGTTTGAATGGTATATTTTATAATTCATTGCCTGTGGGTGAATATGAAATGCTTGTACATGGTCGATATGCTAGGATTAAACATGTTAGAGTTCAACGTAGGGTGCAACACGATAGGGTACAAAATGAGGATAGAATTCATAAAATGGTCAATGATGCTTTTGGTATTGGGGCTGGGATGGAACCCGAATAGAATTTAGAACAAGATCCCAATGAAGAAGCAAGTGGTTTTTATCAATAATTAGAAGAGGCTAGTCACCCACTATGTGAAAGGAGTTCACATTCTAATTTATCTGTTGCAGTTAGATTACTGAGTATCAAAGATGATAAAAATGTTACTTAAGCTGCTATGGACTCTATGATTGGTCTTTTGGGTGAACTAGTAAATCCGGAGTTGAACATACCTCAGAATTTTTACCAAGCAAAGAAATTGGTTTCCAAGTTGGGATTGTCATATAATAGAATCCATTGTTGTATAAATGGTTGTATGTTGTTCTATAAGAATGATGCTGAATTAGAAAATTGTAAGTTTTGTAGACATGCTCGTTATAAGCGGTCTCCCGGTGGAAAGATGGTTTCTATTAAAGCGATGCACTATTCATCTCTTTTACCTAGGCTAAAGTGGTTATATGCTTAAATGAGTTCTGACCTACACATGAAATGGCACCATGAAAATAGACGGCCACCAGTTGTCTTGTCTCATC
Organism: Capsicum annuum; assembly: GCF_002878395.1. Taxonomy (NCBI): domain Eukaryota; kingdom Viridiplantae; phylum Streptophyta; class Magnoliopsida; order Solanales; family Solanaceae; genus Capsicum; species Capsicum annuum. The sequence goes on from NC_061117.1 coordinate 110,941,606, forward strand.
CATCAGATGGAGAATATTGGAAGCACTTCGATATAACTTTTCCTGATTTTGCCAGTGAATCAAGAAATGTTAGATTGGGGTTGTGCGCAAATGGTTTCACAGCATTCCCTAATTCTGGCACACCTTATTCTTGTTGGCCTGTATTTATTACTCCAGCGGATATTCCTGTCATCACCACTAAGTTGGAGAAGATCTTTCCATGTGGCTTTTTTATGTGATGGAGCATCTTCCAATTCACCTCGTAGAAGAGGCACGTCTTGGAGGCCCAGTTCAAATGAGGTAGATGTATCACGGAGACAGGTAAATTTTTTTAAATTCGGCATCCGAAATGCAGACTCAGGGCATTAAAAACTTGGTATCAGGGCCTAAGGTTCAACAGAGTCCTAGGAAGTCTAAAATCCGTATCTAGTGGAGTCTTGTGCATGGGTGTGTAGCGTGCCACACTTATGGACAAGAGGCTATGAGGCATTTTAGGAAAAGTTTCCCTTCGTTCAGTATTCTCAAGTTACAGTCTTAGTCTATTCATTTTCTTACTTCCAATTATAGAATATGCCTCCCAAAAGGAACAACGAAAGAAGAACAGGAAGTCAGCCAGCATCTCAGCCTATTCAAGCAGATCTCCTGGATGACCATGTCTCCCATGATGAATTTAGAGCTATTTTCACTCGGAATGAATGGCCAGCTGTTACTCAGGCCAACCCAGTCACTAATACTACTACAGCTAGAATTCAGTACTTCACTTGAATGAATCCTCCATCTCTTACTAGGTCTAAGTCAGATAAGAACCCACAGGAGTTTCTTGATAAGGTGCAGAAAGTTACAGATATTTTGGGGGTAACATCTAGTGAGAGTGCTGAGTTGGTCACATATCAATTTTAGGATGTGGCTCACTCATGGCTCAAGCATTGGAAGGTAGATAGGGCCACAGATGCAGGGCCCATAGAATGAGAGGAATTTGCTACTAATTTTCTGAATAGGTTCTTCCGACTGGAGTTAAGGAAAGAAAAGCTATTGGAGTTTATTAATTTGAAGCAGGTTAGTAAGATAGTGAAAGATTATTCTCTCAAGTTTACTCATCTAGCTAGATACACTCCTCATATGGTAGCGGATAGCAGATCTAAGTTGAGTAAGTTTCTGTCTGGCATGTCTAATAGTGTGGTCAAGGAGTGTAGGACCGCAATGATGATTAAGAAGATGGACATATCCAGGCACATGGTCTATGCTCACCAGATAGAGAAGGCTAAGAATAGGGAGAAGAAGAGGGAGAACAAGAAAGCTAGAATAGGTAGCTTCAACTTTGCTCAGCCTAATTTAGAAGGTGGAAATCGTTCTCAGTTCCGCCCAAAATTTTTAGTTCCAGCTTCATCCTCAGCTAGTGCTCCTTTGCCGAAATTTATAGACGGTAATAAAGATAGGGCACCAAGCCCTTAACCTCAAGGTAGTGTTAGCAGTGCCCGAAAAAATTCTCTTTTCTAGAAATGTGGTAGAAACCACCAAGGTGTTTATAGGGCTGGTAGTGATATATGTTTTGGATGTAACAAGCCAGGCCATAGAGGCAGAGATTGTCCTCATTCAAGTTCTAAGGGTCAGTATAGTTATCCTTCAGCTCAGTCCGATTGCCCAAATCATCAAGGTGTCGTATCCAGTGCCACCAGTGGGCAGCGCCCAAATAGACTCTATGCACTTCAGTCTCGATAGGATCAGTAAAGTTCTCCAAATGTGGTCACTGGTATGTTACAAGTTTATCATTTACATGTTTATGCCTTGCTAGACCTAGGAGATTCTTTGTCTTTTGTTACTCCTTATACAGCTATTAACATTGGAGTCAGTCCTGAAATCCTAGCAGAGCCTTTCTCAGTCTCTACCCCAGTGGGTAAATCTATCATAACCCGCGATGTTAGCCCAATGAGTTTAGATAAGGAGAACTAGCCATAGAGTAGGAACTATTGTTGCCCCACTTCTTCTTAGACCATTTTTCACCATCTCTACATCTTTATTGCTAACCTCCACTTTATCCAAATAGAAAAACTTCTTATTCTTCCTTTCACTCATCTCCGCCTTCTTTTTTTCTTTTCCTCTTCTATTTGTTGCATAATAACTACAAGTCTAGAGATGCCCATATCCTTGTTCAACAAAGCAGCATTGTTCTCTTAGATCAACTCATGGGATAGCCCAGAGGTAAAATTCCTTATTCTATCCCGCATGCTAGACACCAACTCATGAGCGTAATGTGATAACTATTGAAAGTTCAAGGCATACTCATTTACAGTTATCCTACCTTGCTTAAAATTTATGAACTCCTGAGCCTTTGCCAGAAGTGATCAAGAAAAACACTAGAGAAGTCATCCCACATTGCGGACATAACATCATAACCCCCAGATTTTTCCCAATATTCATACCATTTGTATGCTACATCCTTCAGCTGATAAGTTAAAAACTCTATACCCTCAACATCAGCAGCATGCATCAAACAAATACTCTTTCGCATCTCATCAGTGAATTTTTAAGGAACTACCTCAACCTTTGAACAAGTGAAAGTAGGAAGACTCAACCTCATAAATTAGAAAACTCTAGTAGCCTTGGGGGATCCAGAAATAAAAAAGCAACAAGCTCAGTGTGGGAGGCCACACACTAAGTAAGAAAATGAATCAACTAGCATAACTCAGCATTAGACACACTAGCCTGAGGTGCCTAAGGAGTGATAGAGAAACCAGTGGATCACTCGCAAGGTAATCTGAAGCAGCAACCCTCGATTGGGTCTGAATTATGAGAGTAAAACTAGCTCCATCAATATTGTCATCAGATAGGATAAAAGAATTTAAGCAAATATTAGAACTTCTATGAGGAATGATTTGAAAAGTGAAAATATGAAAATTATATGATATTTAAAACCTTAGACTCAATAGCTTGAAATATAAAAAGAAAAAAGAGAAATATTTCTAAATGCCTCATAGCCTCTCCCTTATCAGTGTGGCATGCTACACACCATAAAAGAGAGTGTACTTGACACCTCTTTGTAGACACCCAATGACATAAAACCTAGGCTCTGACATCATCTTTGTCATAACCAAAACCATGTCCTATCCATGATAGATATCTCAAGTCCCATATTGATTAGAGACCACCCCTATACACCTAACCAATGAACATAATATCCCTAATGTTAGATGAATTTCGAACATATAAAAAGATAATTTCAAAGAATAAAGGGTATATATATACCTAATAACCATCGACCGGCCAAAAAAATTGACCAGCATCACCTAAGTCCGCAGTGATCCAACAAAGCCTTCTAACATAAAAACTAAAAACTAGTATTAGTCTAGACATATCCCTAACTCTCAGAGATGACAATAACAGTGAAAATGATAATGTTAATGACAATGAAACTCTCAAATCTAGTCTATGATAAGAACTGATGAAATTTCTAAATCTTTTAAAGTATAGAAGCTCACCACTCCACCACAATAAATTGACAAACCGAGTCGATCCACCTAACTCTGTGCAAAAAAAGTAGAAGTACCTTTAGTACTTGGATTGCATGGGGATACAACATTCAGAGATGGTTAATGGGATGAAAACTAGCATGAAACTCGGGGATAAGGAGACATAATTCCATGATCAACAGTTCAAAATCATTTAGTACTAGTGTACATAATCAAATGCATGTAAATATAAATATATCACATGTCGAAATAGGGAACAAGGCTTAACATACACTTTAAAACTTTAGCCTAGATTATGTAGATCAATCATTATAATATAAAAAGGGACTTGCGAGCTATATGGGCGTAACTCTCCCTAGCTGGTAGGGCTCAGTATATGTGGCCGCATGAACCATGGGGGATACATATGCACTATAGGGGACACAAACCTCCCAATATATCAATATGACACGAGCATCAAATCATATAATATAATGTGAAGGACTCAAACCTCCTAATCAAATTGTAATAAAAAAAGGGCCTCAAATAACCCAGTTATATTGACCCCCATGTCTGCAACAATGGTTTTCAGTATTCATCCTTCGAGATGTCTACTTTTATAACTCAGCTACACAACACTTATTAAACACCAAATAAAAAAAGTATCACACAGTCCCATTAACTGAATCATATTACACATTAAGGCATACATTGTTGGTACGTCATACCAACTATACTTGCAAGGCAACATCAATATGCCACAACAATTAACATTACTTGGGGGAATTCACAATCCTATTTTGTTCAATTATACATTAACATATGGAATTACACAACCTGATAAGGTTCAATTCAAAAATCGTTATCCTTTATTGACTTTTCATATTATTCAATAGTTCATGAGTAGTTCAATATGCATAATTTTAATATTCAAAATAAGTTTCACAATATGTGGTTGTGGTCAAAACCACTTCAAAAGTAATAATTTTGGGGAATCACAATACCTAATTCATTAGCCATTCATATGCATCAATTTAATTTTAAAACCACTAATTAAACTTAACTTATGCATGGACAAATATGAAACTTCACATAAATAATAATTGTTCAAGACCCTCAACCTTTGTTTAAAAAATAAACCTCAATACCATATGAACAAAACTTTAAAACTCATGCATTTAACAAATTAATAATTAGGGAAGAGTAACATGCATGAAATACTATGTTTCTCGAAAAGAATTCAACCTTTGATCACTTGGATAACCTACTTCTTGGAAACCCTAACTACGGTTGGTTAAGAGCATTTAAGAGAGCTTGGGAGTGTTTGAGTACATTATGAATGAGATATAAACCCTCTTAAGTGCTTTATGAATGTGGGGTTTCAATTAGGTAAAGAGGAAATTGTAAAAAATGCACTTAATTGAGAACTAAAATTTTGTCGTCAGTGATGACGAGTCAATATATGACTCATATAGAAACACTGCTACTGTTCACCAAAAGTTATATCTAAGACAAGCTCCAAGGCTGTAATGACCCAGGACTAGCCCCAAGTCATCACTAGGTGTTCATGATCCTGAAGGACCACAAGCTAGCCCTCTACAGATATTTGTACCTTAGCACTGCATAACATAATATAATATAATAACTATGGAAAATCGGCAGAAACTTACCATAAGGTTCAAAACATATAAAATACTCGAAACTAAAAAATTGAATACTGATACATCTATTCGAAAAGCCTCTAACTGTATGAACCATGGAGTTGATGGGACATTCCCCAACTAACTCCGTCTACTAAAAATAAATTGAGTCTAATGCCATAATAAAATAAGGATCATACTAGAATGAAGAGGACTCACTGCTACGTCTACTGCTACTGATTAAGCTTGGACTGCTAAGGGTGCTCTAGATCTCGCGCTTTGGAACCTATAGTATAAGACATCATACCGTAAGAGAAAAGTATATGTCAGTACTTTGAATGTACTGGTATGCTAAATGAGGTAAGCCTAAATGCAAGGGCTTCTGCATAAACATAGCTCAACTGAATAATCATGAGAGTAATGCGTAAGGACATATGCATGAATGCACAACCATAACTAAAATCATCATGACTATGAACACTGATGCTCGGATATTGCTTTATTAATGTCTGAACTTATTAGTAATAATGAGAAACTGAATAATTGAATCTTCTAATATTGATAACTAAGTACTGAAGTTGGGATCAGTCTAGTCTAGCAAGTGATCTATGAATCTGATGATACCAAGTTGATTAACTAAATCTACTCATATCAATGACTTAGTTCTGAGCTTGCTACTATCGACTGACTAAATCTGTGATCAAACCATTCTAACGGATGATCTCTTAATCTATTAATAATGATAAAGAATGAGTGTATCTGACATTAGACCTATCTAGTGGAAGATCTATGAATCTTTTAATAATAGAAATAAAGGACTGATTTTGAGACCCGCCCTATTTGACGGGTGATCTCTGGATTTATTAGTACTAATTTAGATTGACTTTACATGAGACCAAGACTATCTAGTGGGTGGTCTATGAATCTATGGAACTATCTTTGTTCCTTACTGAGATTGGTGACTGTATTTGATTGTCCTAATTTCTGAGTTCTACTCTGAAGATTTATACTGAAACTGCAACTGTGGGAGTTCTCACTTAACCGACATACCCCGAATCTGATGTAGTGGTGTCCAACCTGTAACTCCAGCTGAAAGGATGTCAATACTATGCCACAGGTAAAGACCTCTGCTATGGTCAAGCCTCTCTAACGGGTGGCCCTAAACATAAAGTTAAGCCTAAAGCAATATGATAGTCAAGCCTTAATCTATTAGGTGACTCATGGTCCTGCTCTAGCTACGCAGTTCTAGAGTTCATAGACAGTTACTAACGACTATGCCTCTTTAAAGGGGTAACCATTATCCCTGAACTCCCTCGGTACTAGTTACTACTCCCAACTGAATGACTCTGAACTCATTCTTATACTAAACTAAGCTGAACTGAATCTGTTACTTATTTGATTATCTTACATAACTGATCTGACTGATTTAACTTAATTTCAAAGACTGCTGGAATACTACTAAATCTCATTCTCTAACTTAATAATACAGAGTTCTAAATTGTTTATTTAAATGTTACTGAGGTCTGAACTGAATTCTTGAATACTACTAAGATTTGAGTTGAGTACTAAACTGAAGCTAGAATGCTAATGATACTTGAATTACTGAGATTTCTTAAGTTCTGTAACTGTCTGAGAGTACTGAATTCTGTATCTGACTGAGTTCTAATAACCGTGACTTGACTGAGATTATCGTGAAAAGTTACATGGGCTCTAGACTTACAGCTGAATTATCAGGTATAATTACCCCTAAGACTCGATAACATAAAAGTAAAACATAACCATCTTAAATAATCATGACCATGGACTTTCGTTCACCATTACAATCATTAAAGCATCTCTTCAAGCACTTGGAAATCATAAATATGTAATAGTATACAGAGACATGCTACTTGCTCATACTTCATTCAACAAGGTCTTACAATAGACATTTTACATGCATTGAAGAGCACATAATGGGGGAATTTCATGCTAACATGTCACCATTTATTCACTAAGGCTTTTCTAGAAATAGTTGGCATGCATGAACTTACACACAACTGGGGATTTCTAGTCAACATTCTTTAATGACTCTAATTCCTTCACATAAGCATTTTATCAAACATATGGGGATCAAGCTTTGGGTATTCATAATTTCTACACTTACTTGACATAAACACATCACCTAACATGCAACTTGAAGAGGGTTTATCATGAATATCACATACTAAGATGAAAGCTTGAAACTTTGTAAATAAAGCATTAATTAAAACTCAATAATAACATGAACTTTAATTTCAATTCATATGAATCACGAAAACTCATAAATATAAGATATTTGAATTTAAAAATAGATTCTTGAACTTCTTGGGTGGAAGGAACCAATGAATCAACATCTAACATACCTTGCTATGTAATTCTTGAAAGATTCATGGTGAAACCGTGATGATTTGGCTCCTGGATAAGAAACCCTAAGTCTTGTTCTTGAAGAAAATTGAGAGAAAACAATGATATTTGGGTTTAATGTGCCGAATCTCATGTTAAAGAGTATATATAGATGGGAAAAGACCCTTTTTGCCCTTGGAATTAAAATCCAAAACTGGAAAAAAAATTCCGATTTTATGTGCTAGCGTGACGCGCCATAATCGCGCCAGCTTACTTGAAATTGGATAATTGAGAAACTGAACCTTAGCGCGACCCAGTGGAAATCACGTTGCCACCTTAGTTATAAGCTGGAAAGACACCACGACATAATGGAATCATGGAGGCTCACTAGAATTTGACAATTGCCTTTTTGGCTGGCTCCGCGATGCGCTAAAGTGCCAGGTGGCACACTGTCTCACTAAAATGGCTCTAACTCTTTGCCCGAGTGTCGGATTTGGACGAATTTAGTATTGACAAAAATCTTATTCAATTATCTACATGAAAAAAGTATATATTAAGGAAATTCAACACGGTTTAAAATATTTCTCACTTAGGAAGTCACTTTTTGATCTTTTATGGTCAGAATTACACTTCACTTGACACTCTCTAAGGCTCAGACTATGAGAGAACTTTGCGGGGTTTTACAAAGGCACTCATAATCTATGGACCCTATGTCTCAAACTATATGACTAATAATGGGAACCTATGACCTGTAGGGTCCAGTGGTAGTGACAGCACCCAAGTACAGACACAATTGTACATGGTCTTATCAAGTAGTAAAGTGCCTTCAAGAAAGCCCAAGTATCAATCTCACAGGGACTTGTATTTTCCACATATCCAAATTTATTTTAACAATTAAGAAAAAATAAATAAGGAGGTTTATGAATTGTAAACTAAAAAGAAACTAAACTAATGTAGAAAAAGTAATGACTTTGGACAGTCAATGGATAGAAGGCCAGGGTTAAGGATTAAGAACAATCATACTACGCTATTGAACTTTTTTCGTTAAATCGCTTATCTTGGTTGTTGATTCGTAAGATTAATTGGATGATTATGGTCTCCCAACCTCTAACCTTTTACCTAATTTGGATATTACAACTACATCATTGAGCGGGGATGCAATAATCCAATTAAGTGTTTTAAAGCTAAAGTCTCCAAAGTACATCCCTGTCCTAGATGCTAATTCATGTCTCTTATTTTATAAAGAAACAAGAACACTACTTTTCTTATTCCCTTGCTCTATCTCCCTATTCCCTCTTCCGAGATCACAAGTTTGACAATTGATGTTTTCTAAGGGTAGCTAATCCTTAAAATAGTTATAAGAAGAATAAACAAGCAACCAATAATGATAAGTAAATCAACAAACTTAATTCAAAATGAAATAATCATGATCTTGGCCTTAACCCCAAAAAGGAGTTTAGACTTGAATGGAAATATTCATCATCCAATACCCTGGTGTGATGATACAAACCATACAAAAAACTAAATTAAAGAATGATAAAACCTAAAAAGAAGTTGTGGCAGCCTGCAATGATGTCCCAAGTTATCTAGGGTGTTCCATGATGATTAAAACGTGGTTTAACATGTTATATTTATAGTAGATGAGTCATATAGTCATTGGGATAGGATTTCGAAGTAAAAATTATTCAGCAAGGAATTTTTTTTCAGCTTTTGATTCCCATCGCGATGCGATTTCGAGCCAATTGACAATTGTAAATTTTCAGAATCTCACCACGTCGTGGCTTCTTCTCAAACTCCCCCAAATGATACACTTCCCTATGGGTCACAAAATTGGACCTCTTTTGAATCCAATGGTGTTTTGAACGCGTCCATTGGAACTTCCTACAGTCCACACGTGCCTCATACATTTTGGGTATCGAAATTGCATCCATTCTTTCTCTTGGGCTTCTATGGTCATTTCCGAGCCTTTTTAAGTTGTTTACACTTGATTTGAAGCTTGTATATCATTAATATATCATCATAATCCATTCACCAAGCATCCTAAAGTATTAAACACTGTAATTTAGAGCTCAGTACAACACAACATCCAAGACGGTGAACTAGAAACACGAATTAAGCTTAGGCTAATTTCACATTCAGCTTCAACTCTTTTCTTGATCCAATTTTCCCTTGAACATTATAACTAAGTTGTTTCACATATAAATAAATAATAAAAATCTTATTAAATCATTAAAACACATTATAACCTAACAAAATAGGCTAGACAACACCTAGTTTAGGCTAGTCACACTAGTTTTCTCGGTTGAACTCTAAATGGTCGAATTGAATCAAAACTAGTGTGGAAACACCATTTAACATTGTAAACACATACTTAGACAAATAAACACAAATTTATATCATTATCAACACATATAGAATAAGAATCATCTTCCTAACAAGGATAAAAAGGCTAGGAGAGTAACGCTAGAATGCATAAAAACACTCAACATCACACCCCACACATAAAAGCCTTGTTCTACCTTGAAAAGCTCTCAACTATAAACACCATAAGCTGGAAAGACTACACACTTCTACTACATGCAAGAAATGTAAGCTAGCACTATAATGACTCCATGGAATGCAAGTTTACAATACTAAGCATGTTGTACATAATTGAAAGCGCAAGAATACTACTTCAAAATATCCTATCCTCAAGAATGGACTCCACAAATGGCAAACTCATGAATATTTCTCAATTAAAGACATCATATGATTCACCCTAATTCATCAAACATGCACCCCTCACCACAAGAGAGTTACCCATACAGTAACAAAAATTTAATTAGAACAACATGAGTATAAGAGTCAAATTAATCTCACTCTCACAGGAAATTCACAAGTAACACATAATGAACCATAAGCTTGCCCTTAGTGTAATGTTACAGTAATATTAGAATGTAAAACTTAGGATCAATTAGGACTTTTTCGTGTTGTAATGTAGGCTAAGGGACGGGTAGGAACTATTTTGGCCAAGAATAGTGACTAAACTCTCTAAGCACTTTAATACACTACTTTTTAAAATTAAAAACAATGTCCAACAACCAAATTACACTCTTTCCGTCTACCCATCTATTTTGTTTTTTCCCCATCTCTCTTAAGAATTTTCACAAACACATGGTGGGCACTTCGTTTACTGGCATATGAATCAATTTTTCACTTTTTTAACAACCATAGGAATAATCTTAGCATAAATTGTATCAAACCAATCCACCACATATCAAATATAAACACCTGTAACTATTACCTTGGGGCTTCAATTTCACCGTTTTGTTCTTTTATTTCTCAAACTCATTTCCTAATTAACTTTTTATTAAAACATTTAGAAGCTTTTTGGATCAAATTATGGTCTATCAAAGAAGGGATAAGGCTATTTATGAGGTTGCTAAAGAAAAAGCTAAAGGCTTAATGGGGGTTAACAAGAATAATGCACAAAGGGTAGGACAAATAAAAGCTATAATACAAGGCTATCAAAGAAATGCCTAAATCATCACCTAAACCCACATTCTTTAGTTTGCTTTAAACACACACTGGATAAGTTCTATATATCACATACAACAAGAAATATACAAATACCTTACATACACGTGGAACATGCTCAAATCAATTGGATCATTATAGACTCCCAACCAGACAATAGCATGAGTTGGAATTTAAGCCAAAAAATACAAGAGTCACAAGAAATGAGCCTAAGAGTCTCAAAAGTAGAAATTCCTTCAATCAACATACTTTTACCATATAAAACACTTGAACCATGCAATCAAAAATAGCTCCAACTCTAATATCTCACTTATTCCTGTCCTAAAAAATTTGTAAATTGAGCCAAAATTTGGGAATTTTCCAACCCCACACTTAAAAATATATTTTGTCCCTAAAGTGATTTAAAAGATAGAAGATAGAAATACTCGCTGAGGCCTCTAAGCCTTTCTAGTAGCATCTTTTTATATAAAAGAGAACCATGGGACCCCACGTTCATCTTTGCCATGCTTCTTAGCTTAAATTTATGGTACTCAAAATTTCCATTAACCTGTGACTCAACCAATAACAAAAACTACGTGAAGTAAAAAACTAAAAAAGAAACTAAAAAGAAAAAATACCTTAACTTGAGTTGCATCACAACAAGCATCTAATTTAGTGTCGCGGCATGACCCAATCAACTTTTTCCTTCACCTTGAGGATACAAATTTCACCCTCAATATCGCATCCAACTTTTTGCCTCGATAATAGGGAGGTGCTATAAAGATTAAAGAACTGAGTAATATGATATGCATGGTAAACCACTCGGCCTTGAAGTGAGGTGTGTTTTTATATTACTTATCTGGTGTAAAATAATGAATATAGGATTCTTGTTCCACATCTTTACACTATTCCACTATTTCAAATGATTCCACAGACAAGATATCATCTAAACATAATATAGAAGAGTGCTTTGAATGGGGCCCAACTAATCCTACTTCAAAATCTACACAATCTACTACACACTCGCTTTTATTCACCTTCTCAATTTCAGTCTCAATATAAAGATGACAATCGAGTGGCTGTGATTCTTGTGTTTGCTCCACAAATTAGCTAATATTCCCCTCAAATTTTTCTTTGCTTATCCAGTATAGACATGGTGTCAGTGGTATCTCCTCATCCTATTTGACAATTTTAGTTTTTGAGTACTCAAACTTCCTCAAATCATTTGCAACTTTATCTACAATAGGTTGGGAAGTCAACTTTGCATCTACCTCAAACTTATTAACCAATTTCTCTACAGTCTCCCGATAGTACTTTATGTCTTCAAAGAACTGTACTTGAGATGCTAAAATTTGTTTCAGCATCTCTTCTATTTTATTCATTTGAGTTGTAGACAACATGTTTAGTTTTTGCTACTGAAACTACTTTTGGTTGGTCCATGATTGAATTCAAGACAAATTCAGCCCCGTTCGATTGTAGTAGTTTATATAATTTTTCCTTTCAGCACATAGCCCATAAACAATTTTGAATTGGGATTGACAATACACATAGCTATAGTATGACCACTTTGACCAAAAACCAAACACCAAAATGCAGTCTGCTCCATAGATAGAACAACATCGGCATCACATTGTGAAGGTTCTGTTCATGTACTTCCATTAAAATCTAGACAATAAGATTCTTGGTGTGGTACCCCACAAAAACAACAAGTATTATCACCACTCAAAAACCATCTATCCCAAGCTAACATCTCAAGAAGGGTGTGAGAAAATTGAAATAAAGAAAATAAAAAGAAACTAAAAAAATAATTTACAACTCAATATAGAAAAACTAATAATAAGACAGTTACCTAATTACAAGTCCCCAGCAATGACGCCAAAAACATGATAGTGCCCAAGCTCATATGCAAGTATACGTGGTCTTATCAAGTAGTAAAGTAGCTTTAAGAAAGCCCAAGTATCGATCTCACATGGAATTGTATTCGTCGTGTATCTAATTCTAGTTTATTAATTGAGAAAAAGTAAATAAGGAGGTTTAAGAATTGTAAACTAAAAAGAAACTAAATTAATGCAGAAAACTAATCACTTTCGACAATCAGTGGATAGAAGCCCAGGGTTAAGGCTTAAGAATAATCATATAACTCCATTGAACTTTGTTCATTAAATCTCTGATCTAGGTTGTCGATTTGTAGGGTTAATTGCATGATTATGGTCTCCCAACCTCTAACATTTTACCTAATATGGATGTTACAACTACATCGTTGATCGGGGATGCAATAATTCAATTAAGTGTTTTAAAGCTATCATCCTACGCGTGAATCAAGTAAGGCTTCTAAGTACATCTCTGTCCTAGATGCTAATTCAAGTCTTTTATTTTATAAAGAAACAAGAAGCGTACTTTTTTTATTCCCATGTTCTATCTCCTTATTCCCTCTCCCGGGATCATAATGTTTACAATTGATGTATTCTAAGGGTATCTAATCCTTAAAATAGTTAAAATAAGAATAATAAAGTAACCAATAATGATTTTCAAATCAACAAACTTAATTCAAAATGAAATAATCATGATCCTGGCCTTGACCCCAGAAAGGGAGTTTAGCCTTGAATGGAAGTATTCATCGTTCAATCCCTTGGAGTGATGATACAAAACATACAAAAAACTAAATTAAAGAATGATAAAACCTAAAGAGAAGTTTTGGTAGCCTCCAATGATGTCTCAAGTGATCTAGGGTGTTCTAAGATGTCCTAAGATGATTAAAACATGATTTAAGATGTTATATTTATAGTAGATGAGTCATAAACCAATTGGGATTGGATTTCTACGTAATACTTGTCAAGCAAGGAATTCGTTTCCACTTTTGATGTCCATCTCGATGCGGTGTAGAGCCAAATAACAATCGTCAATTTCCATAATCTAACTGCGATTTCACTGCATTGCGGCACCTCCTCAAACTCCACCAAATGCTACACGCATATGTGGGTCACAAAATTAAGCCTCTTATAAATCCAATGGTGTTTTTAATGCGTCCATTGGACCTTCCTACAGTCAACACACGCTTTATATATTTTAGGTATCCAAATTGCATCCAGTTTGTGTTATGCACTTCCGTGGTGATGTTTGATCATTTTTAAGTTGTTTCCAATTGATTTGAAGCTTGTATATCATTCATATGTCATCATAATCCAATCACAAAGCATAATAAAGTATAAAACACAACAATTTAGAGTTCAAAATAATACAACATCAAAGACGGTGGACTAGAATCATGAGCTAAGCATATGCTAATTTCACATTGAGCTTTAACTCATTGTTTTGACCTTTTTCTTCATCCAATTGACACTTGAACATTATAAATAAGTTTTTTCACATATAAATACATAATAAAAACCTTAGGAACTCATTAAAATACATTATAACCCAACACAAGAGGCTAGACAACACTTAGCTCAAGCTAGTCACACTAGTTTTCTCGATTGAATTCTAAATGGTCGAATTGAAAAAAAAATTATATGGAAACACCATTAAACATTCTAAAAACGTACTTGGAAACATAAATTCTCATTTATATCATTATCAATGCATATAGAATAAGAATCATCCTTAAAATAAGGCTAAAAATCTAGGATAGTAATACTAGAATGCATAAAAATACCCAACCTCAGGTAGTCAACCATTTAGGTATACATTGGAAACCCAATTATTTATACCCAATAACTTATAATGAGTCCTTACTATGCATAGTGAGCCACTCTACTCAGCAAAAATCAGCCACACACTTTCTAATTTGGTTATTATTTGGTCCAACGACATGTCAAGATTTCTAAGGACTCATCAAGGTAGTCATAGTTAGGATAGTGAGGACAAAATTTCAAAAATTTACAAGTACCAAAAACCCAAGACGTTACACCAGGACTCTTAACCTTTATTAGATTAAATGTCTAAACTAAATTTAGAAGAAATTTTTAATCCACTCTATCCTAGATGGTAGGAGAGCTCACTAATCTAATGAATGACATGTGCTATGGAATGTCTAGCAACATTTGTATCATAACAAGATATATTGCAACACATAGTCAAAATAATGGAAATATAATGGAATTTATTGGTACCCATGATATACAAATACACATACATAAACAAAATTGCTAAACTTAATAACTGATAAGAGTAATTTAAAATAACATTCAATAGTTAAATCATAAGTCTCAACGAGATCATTTAATATAGTTGATGGTCTAAATATACTATCAAATATTTGTACAAGAGAATTTTTCATGTACGTAATCTTACCGTCATAAAATCATAAATCAATGCTAGTTTTTTCTAACTGATAAACACAATGTGGACTCATGATGTCCAGTGTCCAATTCCAATTAGGAGGGCTACCCTATATTTTGCAAGGTATAAAACCTATCTATATTTTCCAAGGTATAGAACCTATCTATATAATTTATCTTTAATTTTAAGAGTAACTAAACTTGTTACTTTGGGTTATTTTTTATTAGATGGTGAATAATGTGAGGGCGTGGATTGCTAGTTCAAATAACTAGTTAAATTTGATGAATTTCACTCTTCCTCCATGTTTGAATTGTTAATTAAGAGTGAAAACCCAATTGTCTTCGATTCTATATAATCCTTGAAAGAGGGATATGGGTGAGAAGTAATTATGAACAACATCTTGAATTAGCTTCTTTCCTAGCATCATCATAGAAATAAGGGTAGTATTTTTATTAGTTATTTTCATAAGCATTATCTTAAAAATAAGGATGCTACTTTGAGGTAATGGATTGGTAAATATGTCACGCTCATGAGGTGTTTGAAAGAATCCTTGAGTGAAATTTGGTGTTTTATCAGAAGATTAGCACTAAGACCCTAAATATTATCTACCCAAAACCCTTAGATAAAACTTGGACTTAACTATTAATTACCCACGCATGAACACCACCTAGGATAGCATAACCCCAAGGTCCCTCCCAATTTAGTAACACCTATCAATTGTTTGATCTTGTATTAGTGTAATTTGTAATTATTTCATTATAAGTTAACTCTCAATACATGTAATCTTTGAAAGCTAAGTTTGAACTCCTCAAAGATTCTACCCTGGCTTATGTTTGGTATATGTTGACAATGTCTGCCTTGCCCCGAATTTATATTATTTGTTGAGCAATATAAAAATTATTGCCATTGCTGAAAAGTGAAACATAGTTTTAGAGATTGCATTGTTGTCAGTGAACTTGGGTTAGTCGTAGTGTTTTTGTTTACATTATGTTGTTTTTTTATTTTATTAAGGGAAACCATAGCATACATGATACCCTGATCCAACATGGAAGCGATTCTGGTTTATTTGATGAGCTCAAAGATACGGATCAACTTGGAGATATATGGCGAGCTAGAGCAATATATATCCTATGAAATAAAGGGAATATAGTATTCCACGTGGCTAGTGTGAAGCTTTATTTTCTTAAAATGAAGGGATTATTTAGAGGCAAAGCCCATGAAGATGCAAACATCCACTTGAAAAATTTCATTGATGTGTTCTTCCCCTTTGATATAGCCCACATAACTCAAAAGTTAATTAGATTTCATATTTTCTTGTTCTCTTAAATTGGAGAAGAAGTTTTGTGGTTGAGATGACTGCCCGCGGGTTCTATCACTTCATGGGCCGAGCTTACGGAATCATTCCTAGATCGATATTTCCCTTTATCCCAAATGTTACAACTTAGATATGAAATCATCACCTTTCACCATCTCAATGAAAAGTCATTCTATTATGTGTTGCAATGTTTTAATGATATGTAAAGGTTTGGATAAGAACTTTTAGTGGTTAAATAATAGAATGATGTAAAGTTTTGTCTAAGAACCTTTAGTGGTTGAATAATGTAAAGTTATCATAATTTTTATTACTTAGAATTATGAACTTGTTAGTTATTCTAAGTACGGTTGGAAATGATAACCTATAATGATATTTGTAAAAGAATACCATGTATAGTAAATTATTGGTACTGTTGGTTTATGAGAGATGATCTAGTAAAGATTGATCCTCATGGAATTGGTGGTTTTAGGGACTATAAAGGTGGGATATTAGAAACTGGTTGTAAAAATAATTTGATTATGATAATGGTGAAAGACGTAAGTTGTCTCAAATTGCATATCATGTTGACCCTATTATTTGGACTAGGTACTACTCTAGCATTGCTACATGGATTAAGCTTGTCCCCTGAAGGTCATAACTAAGAGTTCGCGGTGACCTTATTATGTGTGTGCACCATAATTTGGAGATTTTTATGATTCTTTAAGTATAATGAGTTATGTTGATGATACATTATGGTTTCTTTTATGGACTGGTTATGTTATACTTTTTATTGAGTATTATAGCAAAGTATGAAATATGGTTTTTCCTAGATTATACATAAATATTTTTTTCATATGTGTATATTTTTGTATTATGTTGTCCCTCCTTAAAAAATTATTGATGTTTTATAATTATCTTTGTTTGTAATCTTGATGGTTAATGATTGTAGAATAGCTATCAAAGGTTATGATAAAATATGATTAATAAGAGAAAAAGAGAGGTGTAGAGTTATTGTGAGAAGATGAGAACATAAAAGATGTCGGTCAAGTTGATTCAAGTAATTGTATTAGTTATTCATGCTATAAGGTGAAATTAGTGATGCTACAATAATGAAAAAGCGGTATGATCAAATGTTGAGGTAAGTTGTCTATGTTCATTCATTAATCCTTTATGTTTCTCATGATCATTCTTTTTTTGATGAATATTGTTATATGTTTCTAACACTGGTCAACTGAGGATACCTACTAGTATAGGTGGTTGTACTGGTTCAACACTAACTATATCTGCATAAGGAAATATATCCATATTATAGGTTAGTTTTAGTTTCTGTAGGTTCTATAGTGATTATTCTTTTAGAGAATCCTCTATCATACTCTTACAAGAATATAGTAACTTGGGTTATCTTCTATTTATTTAGTACTATTGTATCAACTAAGAATAGGTTCTGTGGATATTGTTATTTTACTTCAACAACATAACTATGTCATAATGTATTTCAAGATTATATCCTCTTACTTATAAAATTATTTAATTTGAAGTTAGTTAATGTACCTTACATATTAATTGAATAGTTCAGTGGTAAGGATTCTCCTAGGTAGGGTAGAGTTGGTCGGTGCATGCATAATTCGTGAGTTAGGTCACGACTAGTTGATATAGACCCCAAGTTACCAATCCCTAAGTATAAGAACAAAAATAGAGTAGATTACTATGAATTAGTGTGTTGACATCCATACTAAATCCTTAGGAAGCTATAAAGCATCTATGAATCTATCATTCTTTCATTTTTCCTATTGTGCAAGTTCATTTTTTTCTCCACGAGTTTAGTCCATTGGAATCTGGAAGATTCTAATTGGTATCCCACCAATCATAATTGAGATTAGGCATTTCCAATTGTTATCTTGCTAATGTTTGGAATGATGGAATTGTGTTATTCTATCCATTAGAACCTTACAAGAGGCATTTTTTCTACCAAAATTTGGGGTTTTATTAATTAATCATGAATAACAAAATTATACTGGGCCAAACACCCTTATTAGTGCACACTGAAATAAACAAAATAAAAATTCCAAAACCCCTCCCACCAGCCAATCTCTATAACCAGAGCCAACCATCGTTATTACATATACCCTTTGAAGTATATGCAAAAAAAAACACTTGAGTTTCCATTTCTTCACTCCCATCTTTTGAAAAAATATTGTCGCTACATGTCAACACTAAGCTCATTGCCTTACTTTTATGCATCACAAACATTTATGGAATCTATTTTCTTGTTGTTGCTTTATTATCACTCAAGAGTAAGATTCTATTCATCCTTTTATTTCTTGCCTTTCCACCTTTGCATAATTTAACTTTTCTCTTTTCTAGTTGTGATTTCTTGTGGATAGTGTAGGTTAACTAAAAAACATCATAGTATCTCCTCTCATACTACCTTATCTGTTTATGTGGTAAGTTGTTTGACTATGTTTGAAATTTCTTTCTTCACGCTGACCTCATTCCTCTTGCAGGTGAAGCTAGAACAGATTGCATGGGAATATTTTATCCACGACCACAAGTATTAAAATACTAGGTTCCAGGTTCTCCATGATTGATCTGACCCAATATCATACAATTTGGCCAGGTCCTTTTTGTTGGCTGAAGTAAATATGCTAGTTAGAATTTCACTTAATTTGATGCCCATGAGGCAACTTGTAATTATTCTAGTGAAAAAGATAATGCTTAGACTTCCCCTCCCCATCATACTTTTTTGGTAATACTTTTAAACATAAACATTATAGTTTGTCATTACATATTATTCTTTTCTCTATGGCATCCAGATTGTAGACTGTGAAAATTTGCCAAAATATTGCTCCTTTTTGTCTATTTCTGTGTAAACTAGAAAGTTTTTTGTTATGTTTCCCACTCTCATTATGTGTCGAAACTTGTGTTCTTTGTCTACTAAGAAAGCAGATATTTCATCCACTTTGTCTTTGATACTCCATAGGCATGCCCATTGCTTTTGCATCACCTTTTAGATCAATAATAAAATAGTCTGAAATATAGCCTGATTATTTGATGTTTTATTGTATTATTTGTTGGCTTGTAGAAGAGTTTTTATTTCTACTTATGTACTGGTTGTGTCTTCTATCTGCCTGCACTATACATAATATAGGTCCTCTTTATCATCTCTTACAGAAAACACAAAGGAACTACGTCTAGGATTGCCTCTGTAAGCTCTATCAGTATTGTATTTAACCCATCCAGTTGGAGAAAATTCCCATAACACCTTAATGTCCTACAAAGTAGGGGTGTATTCCTCTAACTTCTTCAATATTCCTCTCCAATCAGTTGAAAAAGCAATATATGTATGTTTCTTTTAGTATTATGAATGATATGTTGTTGTGATATGAACTTTTGTTGTGAAATGACCTTTGATGAGTGTCAAATTTGCCACTTATTACCATCTAATTTCTCATACACTATGGTGAAATGATTTAATATATGTGACTAGTTCTATGTAAAATGCACTAAATTTTGTTGTTTGTGATCCTACAGGTAAGCATGATGTAAAAGAGTTGAGAAAAAGTTGGAAAGGAAGGGAAATGGCCAAAAGATTGACAAAGCTAAATAAAAGCACCAGGAGACGGCCCTTAGGGGATGAAATCACAACTTAAATGTCTCATATGCAATCAACCCATAAACTTAGTTGTGGTGATCTCGGTATTATGCAACTCAATTGAATAATTTCAATTGCAACTGAGGAAGTACGATCGCGATAGATCGAGCAAATTTCAGATGCAAAACTTGAAATTCATAGAGCTTATTCCCAAGATATAAAATGATGAAACCTCATCACTTTCCATGTACAATTTTTTGGTTTGGAGAGAAAAATAATTTATAATGAGTGAAGAAACAAGTGTAGGTATTATTCAAAGAGATATTTGGTTGTAGATTGAATTTGAAGCTTGGATTTATACTTATTTTACTTATAATGAATGCATTGCATGCCAATTTGGATATATTTTTTATCTTTAATTTCATGAGTAACTAAACTTGTACCTTCGGGTTATGTTTGATTTGGTGGTGAGAAATATGTGGGCGTGGATTGTTAGTACAAATAATTAGTTAACTTTGATGAATTTCACTCTTAATCTATGTTTCAATTATTAATTGAGAGTGGAAACCCAATTGTCTTTGATCTTATATCATCCTTCAAAGATGGATATAGGTGAGGAGTAATTGTGAATAATATCTTGAATTAGCTTCTTTCCAAGCATTATCATAGAAATAAGGGTGTTATCTTTGTTACTTATTTTCATAAGCATCTTCTTAAAAATAAGGATACTAGTTTCAGGTAATGATTTAGTAAATTTTTCATGCTCATAAGGTGTTCGAAAGAATCCCTAAGTGAAATTTGGTGTTTTATCAAAATGTTAACACTAAGACCCTAAATTTTTCCTACCCAGAACCCTTAGATAAAACGTGAACATAACTATTAATTACCCATTCATAAACACCACCTAGGATAGCATAACCCCAAAGTCCTTCCCAATTTGGTAACACCTATCAATTGTTTGATCTTGTATTAGTGTCATTTGTAATTTTGTTTAACAGTTTTTCAAATCAAATCCCCCAATTTATTTTTATGTTTTGTTTAGTTGTTTCATTATAGGTTAACACATAGTTAACTCTCAGCACACATAAGCTTTGAAAACTAAGTTTGAAATCATAGAAGAATCAATCCTGGCTCATGCTTAGTATATGTTGAAAACGTCCACTTTGCACCGAATTTGTAGTGTAAGTTGAGCATTATAAAAAGTGGTGCCATTACCAAGGAGTGAAACATAGTTTTAAAGATTGCATTATTGTCAGTGAACTTGGGTTAGTTGTAGTGTTTTTGGTTACATTGTTTGTTTTTACATTTTGTTAGGGGAAGATCATAGTATACACGATACCTTAAGCTAACATGGAAGTAATTCTAGTTCATTTGACTGGCTAAAATATAAGGATCAACTTGGAGATATATGGTGAGCTAGAGCCATGTGCATCCCACAAAATAAAGGGAATGTAGTATTCCACGTGACTAGTGTGATGCTTCATTTTCTTCTACTGAGGGGATTATTCAGAGGCCAAACACATGAAGATACAAACAGCCACTCCAAAAATTTCATTGATGTGTGCTTACCCTTTCATATAGCCCACATAACTCAAGCGTCAATTAGATTTCATCTTTTATTGTTCTCTTTGATTAAAGAAGAAGTTTTGTGGTTGAGATCATTGCCCGTGGGTTGTATCAATTCAAGGGTCGAGCTTACGAAATCTTTCCTAGATCGATATTTCCTTTCATCTCGGATGTTTAAAATTAAAGATAAAATCAACACCTTCATCCAACTCAATAGAAAGGCGTTCTATAAAGTGTTGCTATGCTTTAATGATAAGTTCATGTAATTCCTTAAGCATGAGGTCCTGCAAAATATGCTTTTTCAAATTTTATATAGGGTATTGGACCAACTCAATAAAATGGTTGTGGAAAATGCATCTAGTGGGTCTCTTCAAATCTACTTTTCTTGATCAATTAACTAAAGAAAATCATGAAAGTCATATGAGTGACACCGAAATGGCTATGGGGCCCCCACAACATCTTTTGTGCATAAAGAGCAAAGGAAGAATAATGAAGAATGAGAAAAAATATGGTAAAATTAATGACCCAACTTAACCTTCTTAATAAATATGTGATGGGTGCTCCTACGAATGCAGTAAAGGTCATATCCTCCACGAGACCTAGGTGCAATAATGATGAAAATAAGGAAAAACTTGATGAGGAGATTAGATTTTTGTTAAACAATTTAGGGGGTTCCCACTCCACCTATCAAAGGCGAGGTGGGAATCAAGGTTTGAAAGATCATGATCAAGAGAGATATAGGGATAGAAAATATGATCATGATCGAGAATAGAGAGATAAAGAGAGGAAAAATTATCAATATATCCCTCCTTATAATAGGCGCTATGCCATAAACTAGCTGTTTTGTGGCCTTATATGATTTCTCAACTTTCTTTCTAACTTCATCATTATACTCTCTCCTTCTTTTAATAACCACATTAGTTATATCTCCTTCTTTGACCACTGTAAATGGCACATGAGGACCATCAAGTATTACATCCATCAGCTCACAATCCTTAGCCTTAATGAAGCTGTATATCCTTATTTTCCACCACTCATAAAACTGCCCATTAAATCTATGTAATCTAGTGGTAGATTGCCATTTTTCTAAATTAGGTGGTGTAGCCATGGTAACAAAATAACTCTAGGTGTTAACCTTTTAGAGTGTTAGAGCTTTGATACCAATTCATCAAATATAGGGGGGGAGGTTGCACCATACTATGGGGACCTAGGTCCCATTGAGTCAGACACACACAATAAAGTACTAAATCACTAAGAAACTAAAACTTTGTTGTAAACTAAAGAACATAAAGAATTAATGTAGAAACCTCCCTTTAAGAGGAAGGAAAAACCACATCTGGTCATCACAAGCACTCAACAGTCCACTATAATTAAACTCTTGATTAGAAACTTTATTTGAACCTAACTCAAGGCTCACCTATTTAGAATAACTTTAATACAAATGTACCTTGACAACCCTGCCAAGAAAAACCTCTATACTGATTAACTTTAATAAATATTGAACTCAGGTAACTCTAACTAATCACTCTCAAGAACACATGAAAAAATAACTACTCTTATAACATGAGTAGTATGATTACAAACTAAATATTCTGCTCAAGACCACTCACTCTTTCAGTAAATACATAAATCAAGAAGTTGAGTAATGTTGCAAAGTTAAGTTTTTGCCACTCTCTCAATTCTATATTCCAATCTAGCAAAAACTTACCACTTTGAAGCATTCTTTTCCTTTTATAGTAGTATAATTATTAGGGAAGAAATTTGATTGGTCCAAAAGTCCTGAAAGGTGCAAGCTCACCCGCATAATTTGTTATGCTAGAAGACGAAACTTTCCGGATAATCATAGAGTTGTATTGGATTCATGAAGACCTAGGGACCCGGTCCATTGTTGTCAACTAATTATCCTAAAAAGAAGATATAGAAATACCCTTTATAACTTATGGTGGAACTATAGTTCTTGAACTTAGGGTTTACTCAGTGCTAAGTATTACTTTGAAATGAATAGGAGCGAAGCATAAACAGAAACATGAATGGATAACTGATAAATTCAAGTGATGCTACACTAAAAATAACACTACATGCATAAACTAGAATGCTTAAGAATATGTAAATTGGTATATGTTTAAGCTTCTAGGTATCAGGTGCTCATAAACCATAATCTTTTACTAATGCAATTGAACATGATGGATTTGACGAAACATAATATAGATATTTCATAATTTATCACTAACAAAATCTACAACTTGTCATGGTGGGGATAGTCAGGATTTTTAAAATATGAAAACCTTAATCGTATGGGACAACATGTATTAATAGAATTACTACTAAGTAAACTACATAATTTGAGGTAAAGTGTAATGCCCTGATTTTTTGAATCATAATGCTACACGGTGGTGCTCATGACCACGAGGGACCACAAGCTAACCCATGACTGATATCTATACCTATACACTGCATATATAACATAATAATGCAAAAAACATGAACATGTAGACCATAAGGTTCAACTAAATAAAGAATTTGTCAAAACATAATATCATATGGGTGAAAGATACCCAAAACAACTGAAAACTGAATCAAATCTAAACATAAGTCTGAATACTAAATCTAGAAGCCTCTAAGTACTCTCAGAATAAGGAGCTGAAGGAACATGTGTCTAACTAACTCTATAAACTGATAACCGGCTAAAATAATAATAAATAAATCAAATCATATTGTGCTCGAATGAAGACAACTCACTAAATTTCTGCGACTAGAAATGCTACTACTACTGCTGATCTGGAGATCATGTCTCCGAACCTATGGTGTAATATGAAAAGAAAGAACCACAGCACAAGTGCGTCAGTACAAGGTAATTAACTGAGTATACGAGTTAGGTAGGATAAATATAAAAAGGGTTTACATGCATGAACAATGCTAACTGTTTGACTGATATGAACGTAAAAGTACAAATATGCATACATAGTAACTGAAATCGTGGGTGGATGATAGCTAGTCCTATATGCTAATACATGGTTTACTGATGGCTAATATCCATGATACTGAAATTCTAATAACATGGGTGACTGTATCTGACAATCCTAAATCTGATGGAACTATCTGAGTTATGTACTGTATATGAGTCTGACTGTATCTGACCGTCCTGATTTACTAAAATCTAAAGACCTATCTAAGTTATTTTACTGAGACTGATTCAGAAACTGTGGGAGTTCGTTGTTTAACTAACATGCCCTAATAACACATATAGCTAACTTGGGGTCCAATCTTTGCCCCAATGGGAGGGGCGTCAATACTGTGCCACTAGTAAGGACAGTTATGAGTGACCCTTAGCTGGCAGGTATTCGAAAGGAGAATGGTGGGAACCCTAAACTAACAGGTTAAGCCAGCTCATCATCCCTAATCTGACAGGCTAAGATATCTCATCTTACACTGGCTATGTAGTTCTGGAACACAAGGATGACTGCTATGAATCACACCCTAAACTGATAGGTGAGTTCCCATGCTTGGGTTTACTCGGTGCTAACTTTTACTCCCATCTGAAGAGACTAAACATGATTCAACTGGATAGATTAACTGACTTTCATTGACTGATGGAGTAGTACTATTATCTGAGAGTTAACTGAGATCATGAGATTTTTGAGGTATCCTGAGTCACATGACTGACTGAGTTCTATATATTATTGCTTGACTGAGATTATCTTGACAACATGACATGGCTCTGGTCACACAACTATATTTTTTTGTTACGAATACCTCTTGGACTCGATAGAAGAAAACTGACACACATGACATAACTTGATCACAAGATTTGCATCCACAATTCATAATATCATAAGCAGGGGATATCATATCTCATATAGTTATTCAATATCTTAAAAATTTTAGGGAATGCGTGGATATATTTCGTGTACATATTGTATATCTCCATTATCTTGCATGTTTCATACCACCACAATAGCAACACATGAAAAGTATGAAATTCATATTGAAGTATATAGCTAACATGGACTTGTTATTTAGACATCAGAGAACCATACAAACATGAATTTCTAGAATCCTAAGAATTTTATCAAACACCTTGCATGCATTCTTTAAGGTATGGGTGGGTTTCATACTTGCACCATATTAAACCAACTAAAGTTTATGGTTTTCAATTAACAAACATATATATTCAATGAAAACACCTTTAGACATCCCATTGAAACTTAAACAACAATTTCCAACATGTACATACTCATATCACCACAAAAATTTTACAAAATATTATTTAAAACATGGTTCTTGAGGTCCATGAATGGATTGGATCCATAGATAAACATACGCATACCTCAGAAAAGAAACCTTGATGATTTGTTGGAGAGTTCTTGGATTGGGAAACTTAATTATCGATTATCTTGGAAAAAAGCTTGAATCTTGCTTTTGAGAGATAAGTTTGATGGTAACCCTAATCTTGTGGTTGAGAGCATAAGAGAAGGTTTTTGAGATGCTTAACTGAAACAAATAGGAAAAATTACGCCTCTTTAGGGTTATAAGTCATGGAAGGTGAAGAAAATGACCAAAATACCCTTATGAAATAAATTCCCAGTTGCTGAAAAATCATAGCTGACGGCCTTCGTGATAGGGCATCACAAATGTGATAAGCTATCATGAATGTCTCACTTTGGAGCTGGTTTCTACCTTAGGCTGACGACCTTCGTGATTGGGCGTCATAAATGTGATAAGCTATCACGAATATCCTTACTTAGGAGCTATTTTCTGCCTAAGGCTGATGACTTTCATGATAGGGCATCACAAAATATGATAATCTATTACGAATTTCGTCACGTAGGAGCTGGTTTCTACCTAAGGCTGATGACCTTTATGATAGGGCATCACAAATGTGATAATCTATCATGAATATCGTCACTTAGGATCTGGTTTCTGCCTATGGCGGTCGATGTTCATGATAGGGCATCACAAATGTGATAAGCTATCACGAATGTCGTCACACTATTTCCAGCCTGATATGCTGGAGTAAAATAGGAATAACTCTTTACTCTGATATCGGATTTAAGCAAAATTGATATCATTGGAAAATTAATTCAATTATATATCTGTTCATAGGTCATGAGCTCAAAAATTTCAAATATAATGAGAGATATACTCGTTTGAAGTTGACTATACGAATATCCTTCTTAAGAATTCAATAGGTAGGGAATGTTTTGATTCGTCTGATAGTTGGGAGTTATTTTAAGCCTTAATATACATCTAACTTACTAATAAAACTATAAAAGAACTATGATGTACTATGCATAAGCTTGGTACATGGCTCTAATATTTGTTTGGATTTTTTGGGGTATTATAATATCGCCCCCTTGGAAATATGCAGCCTTGAATGATGACTGCTTGAGAGGGGAGAAAAGATAAAACGACACATACACTGATCATGCTCAACTGGCACATGATTTTAGGACTGAATTGAATTCTAAACTAAATATAGCCCAATTGAACATGCATATCTGTTGTATGACTGATAAGCAGAACTTATGAATGCATGATAACCTATGCACTGATGCATGACCAATTTTATACGGAATTTTGAACATGTAACTGAATAAGCTTGAGGAAAATGGTCACCTCGAGTTAAGTCTTAATTAGGGAGAAAAGATGAGGGTACTTGGTTTGCATGTCTGCTTCTGCTTCCCAAGAAGCTCCCTCTATGGACTGTTTCCGCCAAAGAACCTTGACTAGAGGGACTTCTTTTTTCCTCAGCCTACGAGTCTGATAGTCAAGGATTTTGATTGGAATCT
The DNA here is from genome assembly GCF_002878395.1 of Capsicum annuum. Taxonomy (NCBI): domain Eukaryota; kingdom Viridiplantae; phylum Streptophyta; class Magnoliopsida; order Solanales; family Solanaceae; genus Capsicum; species Capsicum annuum. The sequence continues at coordinate 110,969,046 of NC_061117.1, forward strand.
CTTCATAAGAGAGGCTATTCTGAATGTCAACACTCTTAATAGGTACTACAACTGCTGGGCCACCTATGAACTTCTTGAGCAAAGAGACATGGAAGACTGGATGAACTGAGGCTAGATCTGAAGGAAATTTGAGCTCATAGGCTACCTTGCTGAAGCGACTGAGAATCCTGAAGAGACCAACATATCGGGGACTGAACTTTCTGTTCTTACCAAATCTCTTCACTCCCTTTATGGGAGTGATCTTGAGGTGGACATAGTCATCGACTTCGAATTCGAGATCCTTTCTACGAACATCTGCATAAGAATTCTATCGGCTTTTAGTAGCTCAGAGTCTTTCTCTGATCAACTAAAATTTCTCTAAGGCATCGAATACTAAGTCAGGCCCTATGACTGTAGCCTTACTAACTTCGAACCAACCGATCATAGACCTATATCTCCTACCATAGAGAGCTTTGAATAGAGCCATCTGAATACTGAAGTGATAACTGTTATTGTATGCGAACTCAATCAAAGGCAAGTGGTCATCCCGACTTCCCTTGAAACCAATTGCACACGCCCTTAGCATATCTTCTAGAGTCCAAATGGGCCTTTCTACTTGACCATCTATCTGAGGATGAAACACTGTACTGAGATGAACTTGGATACCAAGACCCTTTTGGAAGGCTTTTCAAAAATAAGAGGTGAATTCGGTACCTCTATATGAGATGATAGATAGTGGAACACCGCGTAATCTAACCAAATCTTTGATATAGAGTTCGGCATAATCCTCGGCTGAGTAAGAGGTACGAACATGAAAAAAATGAGCTAACTTGGCCATTCTATCTACAATGACCCAAAATGAATCATGCTGATGACGTGTTCTAGGAAAACCTGTCATGAAGTCCACGTTCACTTCTTACCACTTCTTAGTAGGAATAGTAAAATCCTTCATGGAACCACTAGGTCTCAGATGCTCTATCTTAACATGCTGACATATAAAGCAATTAGCCATAAACTCTGCAACATCCCTCTTCATCCCACACCATTAATAGATCTCCCATAAGTCATGGTACATCTTAGTGGCCCCTGGATGAATAGAGTTTCATGCACCATGCGCTTCTACAAGAATTTGCAACCTCAAGTCACCTGCACCAGGAATACACAGGCGACCCTGACAACGAAGAACCCCATATCCCCTTGGGAGAAAACCTCTACTTCCTAACTCCGAACTAACTCTTTTAGCATGAAAAGGCTAGGATCCCTGTCTTACTTCTCTTTAACCTCGGACATGAGAGATGACTCTGAACTACTTTGAACACATACACCACCCTCTGAAGAGTCGACTAAGCAAATGCCTAGTCTGGCAAGTTGATGAATCTCCTGAGCTAATTTCTTCTTACTATCCTCAACATGGGAAAAACTGCCCATGGACAGTCTACTGAGTGCGTTGGCCACTACATTGGCCTTTCTAGGATGATAAAGGACACTCATGTCATAATCCTTTAAGAGCTCTAACCACCTTCTCTGATGAAGATTGATATCTTTATGGGAAAAGACATAATGAAGGCTCTTATGATCTGTGAAGACGTCTGCATGAACACCGTATAGATAATAACTTCAAATCTTTAAAGCAAATACAACTGCTGCTAACTCAAGGTCATGAGTAGGATCATTCTTCTCATGGGGCTTTAACTATTTGGAGGAGTAGTCTATGACTCTACCATGATGCAAGATGACACAACCTGAACCTACTCTGGATTCATCACAATATACTATGAATCCATCAGAACCATCGGGAAATGCTAAAAATAGTGCTGAGGTGAGTCAAGTCTTAACTCTTGAAAACTCTTCTTGCAAGGTTTTGACCATTGAAACTTGACCTTCTTCTAAGTCAATCTGGACATAGGAGATTTAATAGAAGAAAATCCCTCGACAAATCATCTACAATAGCCAGCCAAACCCAAGAAACTCTTGATATCTATGGAGAGACAAGGGGAGACCAATTTCCTACAGCTTTGGTTTTCTGAGAATCTACTCTAATGCCATCACTAGAAATAATGTGGACAAGGAATTCTACTGATCTTAGCCAAAATTTGCACTTACTAAACTTGGAGAACAACTGGTGATCCCTGAGAGTCTGATGAACAATTATGAGATGGCCTGAATGATCACGCTCTATGCGAGAATAGACCAGAATATCATCATTAAAGACTATGATGAATGGGTCCAAGTACTGCTTGAACACCCGGTTCATAAAGTCTATGAAAGCTGCAGGGGCATTGGTAAGACCAAAGAACATGACTAAAACTTCAACGTGACCATACCGAGTATGAAAAACTATCTTCGGGATGTCACATCCTGTAACTCTGAGCTGATAATAGCCTGATCTGAGGTCTATCTTGGAGAAATAACTGGCACCCTGAAGTTGGTCAAACAAGTCATCTATTCTAGGCAGCGGATATATGTTCTTGACCAAAACTTTGTTGAGCTGATGGTAATTAATACACATTCTGAGAGAACCGTCTTTCTTGCGCACGAATAAGACTGCCGCACCCCATATGGATACACTTGGCTTGATGACTCCCTTATCTAAGAGATCCTTCAACTGATCTTTTAGTTCCTTGAGTTCTGCTAGTGCCATTTTGTATGGAGGAATAGAAATAGGTTGAGTATCTGGCAGAAGGTCTATGACAAAGTCTATTTCCCTTTCGGGAGGAATGCCTGGAAGATTTTTGGGAAAGACATTTAAATATTCATTAAGCATTAGACTGATTCAGGATAGGGAGATGCAGAATTGGAATCCTTAACATGCACGAGATGCCACACACACCCCTTAAATCAGTTTCCTTGCCCAAAGGTAGGAAACAAGATGACCCCTGAAAGATGAAGTACTACCTTTCCACTAGAGGACGGGCTCATTTGGGAACTAAAACTGAACTATCTTGTTTCAGCAGTCGACTATGGCATTACAGGAATAAAGCCAATCCATGCTGAGAATGACATCAAAATCAGTCATCTCTAACTCAACTAAATTAGCTGACATGGATTTTTGAAATATCATAATCGGGCAGTTCCTGTATACCCATCGAGCTATGATGGTTTTACCCACTGGGGTAGAGACTGAAAAAGGTTGTGCTAAAATTTTGAGACTGATTCCAAAATCACATGCTATGTATGGAGCGACAAAAGAAAAGGATGCACCTGGGTCTAGTAAAGCATAAACGTAAACATGGAAAATCTGTAATGTATCAATAACGACATTAGGAGAATTTTCCTGATCCTGTCGGGTCTGAAGAGCATAGAGTCTATTTGGGCGTTGTCCATTACTAGCACAAGAAGTGGCACCCTACTAGTTCGGGCAATCAGACTGAGCTGTGGAATGATTCTACTGGCCCTGAGGGCTTGGATGAGGGAACTTCCTAATCCTTTAGCCTGTCTTACCAAAACCAAAACAGAAATCACTACCGGCTCTACAAATACCCTTGTGGTTCTTACCATAAGTCTGACAAAGGGGATTTGTTTGGGCACTGTTTACACTGCCCTAAGATTTAGAGCCTGGTGCTATATTTTTGTTGCCATCCCTAAACTTTGGCACTGAGGCATTAGCGGAGGAAGGGGCTAGAATTACTGACTTAGGAAGAAACTACAAACGATTTCCTCCCTCTAATTTGGGCTGAGCAAAACCAAAATGGCCTGATCTTTCTCATTTGTTCTGCCTCTCCCTAGTCTTAACCTTCTGCTCCTCTATCTGTTGAGCGTGGGTCATGAGCCTTGCTAAATTCATATCACTGTTCAACATCACAGACCTATACTCATTTACCACGCTATCATTCACCTCTAACATAAACTTGCTTATCTTAGCCCTGTTGTCTGCAACCATATGAGGGGCATATCTGGCTAGCTGAGTAAATCTAAGAGAATAATCTCTAACCGTTATATTTTCGTGCCTGAGATTGATGAACTCAAGAACTTTGGCCTCTCTCAGCTCTTGGGGAAAGAATCTGTCTAAGAAAGCCATGACAAATTCCTCCCACTCAACAGGACCTGCATCCTCTAACCTTTCTGCTAACCACTACTTGTACCAAGTGTGAGCGATATCCTATAATTGGTATGTGGCTAAATCGACACTCTGAGAAGAAGTGACTTCCATGATATCAATGACCTTCTAGACTTGGTCAATGAATTCCTGAGGATCCTCGTCTAGCTTAGACCCAAAGAAGGACAGAGAATTCAGTCAGGTGAAGTCTCGAATCCTAGCTGCTACTGAATTGACTACTAAGCTTGCCAGAATGACTGCTAGTCGTTCATTCTGGGCAGATACAGACTGAGCAACAGCGTTAAATACGGTCCTGAACCTCCCATGAGAAACATATTTGCCTAAAGGATCTTTGGGCTGAGGAGCTGGCTGATTTATTTTTTTTGGAGGCATGTTTCTAAAATAAGAGAAGAGTGGATTAGACTGAGAGACTGACTTGAAATTATGTTTACTAGCATGACATGAATACTGAAGATATTCCTAAAATATCTCATAACCTCCCGTACATAAATGTGGCATGCAACATACCCATGTACAAGACTCTACTAGATGTGGCTTTTAGACTTCCTAAGACCCTATTGAACCTTAGACTCTGATACCAAGTTTATAATGCCTCAATTTTCTAAATTGGAATGCTACACAGTGCTCATGACCCCGAGGGACCACAAGCTAACCCATAACTGATATCTATACCTATACACTGTATATATAATATAATAATTCAGAAAATATGAACATGTAGGCCATAAGACTCAACTGAATAAAGAATTTGTCAAAACATAATATCCATATGGGTGAAAGATACCCAAAATATCTAAAAACTAAATCAAATCTGAACATAAGTTTTAATACTGAATCTGAAAGCCTCTAAGTACTGTCTGAATAAGGAGTTGAAGGAACATGTCTCCAACTAACTCTGTAAACTGATGATGGGCTAAAATAATAATGAATAAATCAAATCATACTGTCCTTGAATAAAGAGGACTCACTGAATCTCTGCGATAGGAATTGCTACTACTACTGCTGATCTAGAACTCGTGTGTTTGAACATATGGTGTAATATGCAAAGAAAGAACCATAGCATAAATGTATCAGTACGAGGGAATATACTGAGTATACGAGTGAGGTAGGCTAAATATAAATAGGGTTTACATGCAAGAACAATGCTAACTTTCTGATTGACATGTATGTAAGAATACAAACATGCATACACAGTAACTGAAATCGTGGGTGCATGATAGTTAAATCATGTATGCTAATACATGTTTTACTAATAGCTAACATGACTGATACTGAAATTCTGATAACATAGATGACCTGATAACATTGGCGACTGTATATGACAATCCTGAATTTGATAGAACGATCTGAGTTACGTACTGTAACTGAGTCTGTCTGTATCAGCCAGTCCTCATATACTAAAATCTGAAGACCTATCTGAGTTCTTTTATTAAGGCTAATTCTAAAACTGTAGGAGGTAGTTGTTTAATTGACATGCCCCAATAGCGCATATAGCTAAGTTAGGGTCCAATCTCTGCCCCGATTGGAGGGGTGTCAATACAGCGCCACTGGTAAGAATAGTTGTGGGTGACCCTTAACTGGTAGGTATTCGAAAGGAGAATGGTGGGAACCCTAAATTGACAGGTTAATCCACCTCATCAACCGTAATTTGACAGGCTAATATGTCTTAACCTATGCTGGCTACGTAGTACTGGAAAAAAAGGATGACTACTAAGAATCACACCCTAAACTGGTAGGTGCGCTCCCATCCTTGGGTTTACTTGGTGCTAACTTCTACTCCCATCTAAAGAGACTAAACATAATTCAACTGACTATACATGGACCGATTAACTGACTTTCGTTGACTAATGGAGTAGTACTATTATCTGAGAGTTAACTGAGATCATGAGATTTCTGATGTTTCCTGAGTCACATGACTGACTAAGTTCTATATATTATAGCTTGACTGAGATTATCGTGACAACATAACATAGCTCTTGACACACAGCTATGTTTTTCGGGTAAGAATACCCCAAGGACTCGATAGAAGGAAACTGACACACATAACATGACTTGATCACAAGATTTGAGTCCACAATTCATAATATCATAAGTAAGGGATATCATATTTCATATAGTTTTTCAACATCTTAAACATTGTAGGGAATTCATGGATATATTTTGTGTATATATTGTATATCTCCATTATCTTACATACTTTATACCACCACAATAGCAACACATGAAAAGCATGGCATTCATATTGAATTATATCGCTAACATGGACTTGTCATTTAAATATCATAGAACCATACAAACATGAATTTCTATCATCCTAAGCATTTTATCAAACACCTTGCATGCATTCTTTAAGGCATAGGTAGGTTTCATACTAGCACCATATTAAACCACTTAAAGTTCATGGTTTTCAATTAACAAACATATATATTCCATGAAAACACCTTTATACATCATATTGAAACTTAAAAAACAATCGTCAACCTGTACATACTCATATCACCATAAAAAGTTTACAAAATAATATTTAAAACATGGTTCTTGAGCTCTATGAATGGATTGGATCCATAGATGAACATTACGCATACCTTAGAAAGGAAACCTTGAATATTTTCTAGAGAGTTATTAGATTGGGAAACTTAATTCTGGATTATCTTGGAAAAAGGCTTAGATCTTGCTTTTGAGAGATGAGTTTGATGGAAACCCTAATCTTGTGGTTGAGAGCGTAAGAGAGGGTTTTTAAGATTCTTAACTGAAGAAAAATGGGAAAAATTATGCCTCTTTAGGGTTATAAGTCATGGAAGGTGAAAGAAATGACCAAATTACCTTTATGAAATAAATTTCCAGTTGCTAAAAAATCATTGATGACGTCCTTAATGATAAGGCATCAGAAATATGATAACCTATCACGAATGTCATCACTTAGGAGCTGGTTTCTGCCTAAGGCTGACGAACTTCGTGATAGGGCATCACAAATGTGATAAGCTATCACAAATGTCGTCACTCAGGAAATAGTTTCTGCCTAAGGCTAATAACCTTCATGATAGGGCATCATAAATATGATAAGCTATCACGAATGTCGTCACTTAGCAGCTGGTTTTTGCCTAAGGCTGATGACCTTCATGATATGGCATCAAAAATATGATAAGCTATCATGAATTTCATCACGTAGGAGCTGGTTTCTACCTAAGGCTGACGACCTTCGTGATAGGGCATCACAAATGTGATAAGCTGTCACAAATGTCGTCACTTAGGGGCTTATTTCTACCTAAGTCTGACGACCTTCATGATAGGGCATCAAAACTTTGATAAGCTATCACGAATTTCATAACTTAGGAGATGGTTTCTGCCTAAGGCTGATGACCTTCGTGATAGGGTATCACAAATATGATAAGCTATCACGAATGTCGTCACACTGTTTCCAGCCTGACATGCTGGAGAAAAATAGGAATAACTCTTTTCTCTGATATCAGATTCAGGTAAAATTGGTATCGTTGGAAAGATAATTCAATTATCTATGTGTTCATAGGTCATGAACTCAAAAATTCCAAGTTTAATGAAATATATGCTCGTTTGAAGTTGACTATACTGATATCCTTCTCAAGAATTCAATTGGTAAGAAATGTTTTGATTCGTCTGATAGATGGGAATTATTTGAATCTTTAATATACATATAAATTACTCATAAAACTATAAAAGAACCATGATGTACTATGCATGATCTTGGTACATGTCTCTAATATTGGTTTGAATTTTTCGGTGTATTACAGAAATTCATATTTGTATTGGAACACAATTCAAAGGAGAAAGGAATATTTCTTGAGAACAAAAGAGTTCTTGGGACTTAATGAGAGGAGGGTTCCCAATAATGAAATTCCACATACCTGAAGTGAATTCCTTAGTGAATCGCTTGTAACTTGTGCTTTAACATGGACGACCCTAGTTTTTTTGGAGAAGTAGAGAATAGCTTTATATTTTCTAAGTGTAATGACTTTTGGATTCATGAGATGTTAGTGTAATTTAATCCCTCAATAACTAAGGTTGGAATTCCCAAACTATGTGGGTATGGCATTAAAAGGGATGGGAAATTACCAAATGCCCCATTAAAATTGTGCAGAAATTTTTTGTTCCAGTCCTCACGAATAACGACTTATTACTACTTGCCATGATTCATGGTGTAAGTCATGCTTAAGGTCCTAAGTTCTGACCCTTCATTGTTAAGGAAATGACTACCCCCTAAGAAAATTTAAAGTTTAATCATGAGTCATTAGGAGTATTCATGGTTTGAGACTCGAGTTTTGGGATTTCTTACGGGTGTAGCAACGGGTCCATACAGTGACTCGTTATATCTCATAACTACTTATGAGACGGACTCTTTGCCATTGCAAAAAATATGAGACCCTCAATGGAGCGGTAACAAATCATACACAATGACTTGTACATCTAGTAATGACTCATTGCCAGAGTCATTATCACAGGAAGTTACACGAGCCCTTAGGAAATTTTCCTTATCTTTTTGTTGCGACATCGAATTAAGATGAAACTAGTAGGACTGGAAAGCTAATTTAATGTCCTAGCTTTTGATTTGTTCTATTACACATACCTTTACAAAATATCAGTTATGTCTATCAAATAATGCATAACACATCATATCATACCCAACTCTCAATGTCGAACATGAACAGACACTCATATCATCATTCTCATATCATCCATAATAGTATCATATCATAACATCATTTACCAGAATCAAATCAAAGCACATTATATCAATAGCATAATCAATTGCCCAAGTTGAATAAGAAATCTTATTATCTTTATCAATATTAATTATCAGACTTGAACTTGAATTCATAATATCAATAGACCATTTCAACAAACAATACCAATATACCATTATCATAAGTTATATCTTAAATGAATATAAGTAACACACTGATTTTACCCAAAATTAGAACTAACTCCTAATTATAAACCTTATATAATCATTAAGTCTCCTCAAAGTCTCAAAAGAATTATTAATAAGGGTTCAATTTGTGTAAATAAGTCTAAAATTATATAAATAAATCTAAAAATCCTAGCACAAGTTGTTGCCTAAAGTGGGATAGAAGGTCCCACTTCTAATCACCAAAATATATCTTTAGGTAAATTCTATTCTGGACTATGATAAGGTAATCCCATCCCAAATCTAGCTAAATATCATAAGTATCTTCAAACTAGCTCAATCTATGAATAAAGTAAACATAGCCTACCTAGACACCAAAGAAAATCCCAACGAATCCACTAAACCCTTGATTTTCTCTATCGAGAAGTTTCCACACAGTGTCACACTATCAAAATTACAATATACTCATTAAAATAAGAACAATGATACCCATATTTCACTATTGTGCTTTGGGTCCAAAATTACATCAAAATCCCATGCGGGGCTTGTTTATAGAATTGCACTTTTGGTACCAACACAACGTCCCTTTCAAGGAGAATTTACCCTAAAATATTGGTGAATTCTAAGCTATAATAGTGTTACAATCAACCAACAAGGCTTTTTGTCATTTTAGAAAAAGAAAAATTAAATAAAAAAATTTATGGAAGGTTACCACTTATTCAAAGAAGAAACACGTCAATTAACTTAACCCAAGATCTAAAATAAACCATAAATGATCTCCATAGTTTTCCCATATTTTACTCTTAAATATCTTTGGAAATGGATGAAAAATTAGAAAAATAGGGCTAACTAGGGTTTATACCATTACTAGGTATTTTTATACCGCTTAAGAGGAAATTGGTCCACTTAAGTTGTCTCCACTTAAGTGACCTAGTGTCCTTTAAGTGACCACTGACGTCTACATAGGTATCACTTAAGTGGTCCCTTGCAATTTTTGCACCGCTTAAGCAGTATGAGTTTTTCTAAAGAGGGCCTCTGCTCGGCTGACCAGATCGCTTAAGCAATGGTCGGATTGCTTTAGTAGCACCTTTCTTGATAGTCTCAAAGTGGCACTTAAGCAGTTCAGCAGCACTAGCAGAGACTTGGAATTTTCCCAAGCACTATCAACCCCTCGGTATTTATCCAGAATCCCCTATATGCCAAGAAAGTATGCTACCTTATCAAATTCAATGTTTTATACATTATGACGTCATCAAAATTCCTATTAGAGGTCATTTTGATTAAAATTGGATACCACAACTATGTGCTATTTCTTAACTTCCAACCAATAGCCCAAAATGAGTTTGAAAGACTCAGGACCCGAACCAAGGGTCCACCTAGACTAAAATCAATGTTTTAGAGCTATTAGAACTGTCAAAATGGCAAATATGTCATTCGGCTAGTGTTTTTTCCTGGTAGCAAATTTAAACTAACAAAGGCTTCAAAACAAAGAATTGGCTCTAAAAAATAAACAAACTATCTAATAACCAAAATGTTATTTTTGGAAATTTATAAATGACTTAGCGCATCAATAGGAAAACTCTAAATGGTTAAATGAATAGAAATATAGAAAATTACCGATAGCATCATTACATTGGTGATGCCCACATTCCATTACCTGCCTACTTTAGATGACTTCTGTCTCTTAAGAGGTGAAGTGACAACTTTAGCCGCTCCTAGGGATTGTTAAATCCCTATTCTTCACCCGACTTTTCCCTTATTTTTCTCAAATATTTTCCATTATTTTTTAGATCTTGAAAAAGGGGAAAGTGTATGGAATCATCCAGTGAAGCTAAGGTAAGTTAGTCTAATACTCCTTAGATATTTTTCATTATTTTCCTTATTAAATTCAATCTTATTTCATTATAAATTCCAAGAAATTAGGTCCTTAAATTCTTGGTCTTTAAGGGACATTTTTTACACAAATTTGTGTCCCATTTAGGCTCAATGGACTCATGATGGGTTTAATTTTGAATTCTCTTTGCGGGCGACGTGGACTTGTTCTTGATCCAAATTCTGAACCAATATTTTATATAGTAATATGGGTATTATTTTACACCTAAATATGTGTTAAATATTATTTTTTAATGTGATAAAAATTTAGGATTGTAGAGCAAAAGGGAATAATTTATGAATGATTCGAGGACTGTAGTTGTACATCAAGGTTTGCTTCGATTAAATTTTCTTCATGAGATAGTGTAAAGAATATATTGCATGACAGGTAAGTATGATAGGACATGTTTAGGTCTAGTGCATCATTACATAGTCTATTTATAAAATTTGGTGTCAAAATGTGGCTTGAACACTAGCATAAAATAATTGTTATGACTATAGAATCCCATCACCCTATCTTAAAAGAATTTGATCATAGTTGATGCCAAGGACCCTTTAGTGTAAGGTTTACTATTTAAATTGGTGAATTAGATCACAATTTCCCTGTTTTTGGAATTATATTATACTAGTTATATAATATTGATCACGAGGCAGCAGTTACGATACTAGTTGGACTTTAGTTGAGTATTTTATCCTTATAATAGGAAGTGATTTTAGTTATGGACACTTAGGCTCCTTATATTGTATTATTGGATATTGGTGATGGCATGTATACTATTATATTTGTATATTCTCACTTTGTGGTATGATTCCAACCAAAACCATAATTTTGCTATTATTTTCTAAAAAGGGATTTATTTCTACTTTTCACTTTTAAATGGGTTATTTTATAATGAGAATTGTACCACCTAAGCTAATGATTTAAAAGCTTTTGGAACTAAAGATAATTTCTTAGAAGTTAGACTGAGATAGATTTTAGTCCATGGTTTGTCCACTCTTTTACCACTATAATTTACTTTGATCAAGAGATATTCGGACACATTCTACACTTTTATGCTTATTATTCTTAGATATGATCTCGAGCAATGAATTTACAATCTAAATTTATTTATCAAAAGTTTGACTCCGTTGAATTATTTTATACATCTCTCTTGTACTGGATGAAGTACATTGTTGGTTATGGTTGAAATATTGGATTGTGACAAGGTACTAAATATGATATTTTAGAATTGTTGAGTTGTAGGAGGAGTATAAACTTGCTACATTGTGTCAAATTGATTAGATATGGTAATATGGGTTTAATTTTCATGCATGTGTTACTATTAATGGCCTATAACTAGTATATTTCTTAGTGTTGGTAATTGGCCTTAATTTTTTATGTTAGTACATTACTATTTATTCTAAAGTAGAGGTTGGTTGGCTTACTGATGGGTTATAGTAAGTGCTATCATGACCTAAGACAGTGAGTTATGACAAATTTGTATTAGAGCCTAGGTTTATCGGTGTGTTTATACAAGAGCTTGTTGTTTGTTAGATTCTTGTACATTGATATACAGATATCTATATACTATCTTTGGGAGGCTATAGAAAATTCTTAGGAAATTCAAATCTTGACTCTTTGATATGTTTCCTTATTTTTTTAAACCTCTAGTACAGTCTTTGACTCTATTCTATTCCATACGAATCATATGAGGTTATTGATAAATGTGGATTCGACTTTTACAAGTGTTTCATGAGTTTTAGCACAATTGCATACTAAGGATTTGGAGATTAATATCAAGGATCTTCATGATTAATCAGAGGATATAGGGAAAATCCAGGGTCTAGAATGATCTATGCCCACTTCAGCCTTTCATGTTTTATCATTAGGGATTTCGAGCCTTATTCCAGATACCTTTCTACCAAGAATAACATTCGATACATAAAAAAAGTTCTCAAGCTATTTTTGGGTTTATTGGCATTCAGTAAGGATTCTTGTCAGTTTTAGTGTATAGGATTAGGTTGCTTGAGAGCGCCATACATACTTCTATGCTATATCCTTCAGAGCATATGATATTTCATGGTTTTATTATAGTATTAGCTTTGTAGCTCCATTAGATTAAAGATAATTTGCTAGCGGCTGAGCCTTATTTCTCTCAGGCTATTGATCATATAAGGGCCACATATAGAGCATGAATTTGGACATATAGAGGTAGCAGTAAGAGGTCATGCCATCAGTTTTATGTCATTAGCATTCTATTTGTCATTAGGAATCCGATTAATTGGGATTAACATTAATTGTCACCTATTTTATCAATTGGGCAGAGTACTTATCATTTCATGCAAATTATTCGGCATGGATCTTTTGGTCATGGTAGCCATTTTGGATCAGTAGGTGCAATATGTTAGAGTATTTCGGGAGTATGTTTTTGTTGTGGAGATATTGGTCATTGGTATAAGGAGTATCCTAGGAATAATTAGGTTGCTTAGAGATGGTCCTCAAATATTTCTCGCTAGCCTAGAGCTCTTGAGGTATGTTATGATTGCGGGGTGAATGGTCATTTCTGTAAGGAGTTCCCCTAGCATCAATATGTCAAATAATTGTGGTTAGATCATATTTATCATTGGGTTAGGGCTTCAATAATTTTTTACGATTGTAGAGAGTTCAGTAATTATCCCAAAGATTGTTCTCAAAATTTGATTATTAGTCATCCAACCCATTTAGATTATTCTTGTAGGGATATGGCACCTTGTAATACCCCGTACTATTTCCTAGCTTAAAATTTTCCCAAGAATGTTAGAAGCTTTCTTTGAAAGATGAATCCACTTTTTTCACGTGGTAAATTGAATAAGCTTTCCATCGATACCAATTTAATCAAAATCCAACATCGGAAGAGAAATCCGACATAGTATATGTTGTGTACATATACTATGCCTACCATGTGTTTGATTAAATGCCTATGTGAAGGGAATAAATCACCAACTAGTATAATCTTATGAAATCCCCATTTATGTACAAGCTTATGGATATCACATGTTTGATGAATCGCCTCAATAAATGAATTATGTATTGCGATGTTGGTCATGTATTCAAGAAATTCATGCTTTGTCAGTTTCTTTCCATCGAGTCCTGGGGGTACTTGTACCCAACAACTTAGTCGTATGCCTAAAGCCAGTGTGATGTTTTCACGATATCCTCTGTCAAGCCATGATCCATAGAACTCAGTCAGTCATGTGACTCAGGAAACTTCAGTAATTCAGTAACCTCAGTAATCTCACGAACTCAATCAGTTTTCAGATACCAATTGTATTTCGTCAGTTTATAAATCTTAGTAAACTCAATCCATGTTCAGATCAATTAATCATGTTTAGTGTCTATTCAGATGGGAGAAGAAATTAGCACTGAGTGAACCCAAAGATGGGAACTCACCTTCCAGTAGAGGGTGTGATTCTTAGAAGTAATACTTGTGTTCCAGAACTACGTAGCCAGCGTAAGTTGAGATATTATACCTGCTAGTTGAGGGTAGACGGGGTGGCTTAACCTGCTAGTTAAGGGTTCCCACCACTCTCATTAAAGTAACCTGCTAGTCCAGGGTCACTCATATGTTATCCTTACCAGTGGCGCGACATTAACACCCTTCCAATCAGGGCACAGATTGGACCCTAATTCAGCTATAATGCGTCATTTAGGGCATGTCGATTAGATGACTACTTCCCACAGTTTCAGTTATAGAATTTAGGACTGTCAGATATAGTTAACTTAGAACAGTATGGAACTCAGCTAGTTCTATCAGATTTAGGACTGTCACATACAGTCACTCATGTTATCAGTTATATCATTCATCAAAACTCAGTTAAAAGTCATGTTAGTTATCGGTAAATACATGTTATCACGATCTCAGTTATAGTTACTATGTATTCATGCACGTATTTTCATGTTTATATTAGTCAGTTAGTCAATATTGTTCAAGCATATAAACCCCATGAATTCAGCCAACCTCACGTGCATACCAGTACATTCAAAATACTAACGCATTTGCTCTATAGTGTCTTATACTATAGGTTCAGAGACACAAGCTACAGAGCATCAGTAGATTCTTGTCTCAGCATTCATAGTTAGCAGTGAGTTGTCATACTTCTAGGACATGATCATTACTTTATTATCTCATAAATTAATTTATTAGTTGGAGTTAATTGGGGACATGTCCCATGAACTCCTTATTCATACTCTTCAGTCATTTAGAGGCTCTTCAAACTATCATATTTAGACAGTTATTTTAGTTGTTTTGGGTATTTTATACCCCATCCAAATGTTATATTTTTATCAGTTATACTATAGTTTTTAACCTTATGGCCTTTTAGATTATGTTTATGCTTTATAAAGTATAATATGCAGTGTACAGGTACAGATATAAATCATGGGTTAGATTGTGGTCCTTTGAGGTCATGAGCACCATGTAGAATTTTGGGTACGAGATTCGAGGCATTACAAACCTTCACTTAAAGGTACTGCACTTAGTTCCTTAGTTGGTGATTCAAACAATTAGTTTAAGTTTTAACTCGCTTGAATTCATACTCCTTTGGTATCATTAGGTTTATGACTTTTGATTTCCACTGTGATGGGGTTACTGTAATTTCCTGGCTTTACCATTTTATTTGAGTGAATTGGGGCTTTACACCCATCGATGATCATGTTCCTTAATAGGATTATATTAGTTGTTGTATGCCTTCATGCATAATTCATGATCATGTGACTACCCATGTAGATGATATATTTTAGTAGTTAATAGAGTGGATCATCATTAATATTTCCTAGAGTTGTAGAATTCGGGTTAAAGTCCCTCTAACTTGGCATATTGGCCTTCTTATGGCCCTAGAGTGGTACTTGTTATTTATTTTAATTTTTGTACCACCTAAACCTTGCGTTAGTTTTCTATTTTTATTGTTATTATTGTAAGTGTTTTGACATTTATTGATCCTTCCTTGATAAACAACTAGACTAGCATTCCCTAGTTAGAATTCCCTTTCTCATAATTTTTGTTTGTCTGCCCAGCGAATAACTTGGTTTGATGGTTTTCACTCTTTTAGAAAGGTGACGTTTGATGTTTTTTGATTTTGTTGGTGAGAATAGATAGGTTTTTGAGTTGGATACTAATTGAAGGTAGTTTGTCCTTTTATTGTTCTATTATGGCTCTAGAGTTGGCAATTTAGTTTTATTGCCTTCTTCTAAGTTGAGATAATAAGATTTACCTTGTGGTTTGCTGAGATCTTACGATTAGCTATCCTTCTCTCTATCCCATTTATGAGGTTGATAAATCTGAGATTTGTTATTTTGATATAACTAGTTCATCGCCCAGTTATAATTTTGATGTCGATGTTAGAAGATCAAAGGCTTGATTTCTGGTAGTTGGTTTCATATCATAGTGATACCTTTGATATTGGTAATGGGGTGGTGTCACGACCGGATTTATGAGTCATGATGTCACCTAATAAAACCCAACAATAGGTAAGCAAAACCATAGCTCAGAGCTATTAACAGTTGGCAAACTTGGTGGAAATTGCTGAACAAAGGTGAAAATAAATAATTTAAATTACTAAATGAGCAAGATTATAGAAATAATCTTAAAGGTAGCCATAACAAAGAAAACCATCAGATGACACAGTAAAACTAGTACAAGAGCTACAATAAATACAACTCAAGTTATAAAATAGTCAATACAATCATATCTCCTAACTAAAGACTAGACATAGATAGATAGAGGGAAATTGGAAAACTCCAACACCGAGAGCTTACCCCTATCTCTAGAATCAACCACGATATGATCATCAAATCAATGACCGTAACTATTATTAAGATATACACCAAACAAATATATTAGTGAATTATGAGTACCAAAATCATGAGTACTCAGTAGGCATCATCAGCCGATTGAGCTAAATCATGATATAAATATGATAAAAGGCAAGATAACATTAATAACGCAAGGTAAAGAAGCAAACATTAAATAACCCAAAATTAAATTACCGAAATTATGACCTAAAACACATGTAATTATAACTTCAATATTAGCCCTGGAAAGGTAATAAGTGTGGAAAAGTAAATAACCCAGCGCAGACCCACTATAAGATTGGAAGGTACAGTCAAAGATATAATAACCTAATCACCATCACCAACTCTTAGGGTTCAAGTAGAATCTATCCATATCATGCCACGTTACAAAAATTCCTCTCTCAAACTTAACTCAATATCTATATCCATCAATATCATATTTCATATCCGGGAGTAAAGGTCATACATAACCAATATCATTAGCATTAATATCATTGATGTCACATCACTAAATCGTGATTAATAATAAAAAATTCGCAGACTCAATTAAGTAATCATAAATCATCATTTCATGGTATAAAATATTAACTAGTAAATATATCATCAATAGCCAGACTCATGTCGGTAATTATATTATTATTAAAATAATTAACATCACAACAACCGGGTGCTTCTATATTGCATCAGCTCCCCAAATTCAACCATCATTAGCATTAAGTACTTACATTCAACTAGCCTTACAATAATTATTTCAAGACATATAAAAAGCATATAAAAGTTTACCATCTCTAGTCCAAGTCTTGGCCTAGAGTGAGTTAAAGGCCCACTTCTAATCCCCAAAATTCTAATGTATGGCATATCCTACCCCAGACTATAATACGGTATCTAAATAAACTTTTTTATGTTAATAAATCATTAATTAGACCTAAGATAAAAGTTCTACTAATGATCTAAGAAACTAAGAAAAATATACTAAACTATGGTTTCTGGATAGCCTAAGAATGTCCAACTAACCTACATGATGTAATTCACCACACCAACTCCTAAAATCCATTCAAAATCTAGTATAGTATCGTAAACATACTATTAATTAGCTCATATATGAAGAGGGGAAAACCTAGCCTACCTGGACACCGAAGAATGCCTGAAGAATTTGCTAACCAACAATATTTTCTTCCAAGAAGCTTCTACAAGGTGCCATACTATCAATATCACAATCTACTTATCAAAACGATAATAATGATACCCATATTTCATTATTGTTCTTCAGGTTCAATATTACTCAATATTTTTATGTGGCTTCTGTCTAACGAAATCACATTTACAAATCGACCAAATAATCCCCTATGATCAAGGATCAATTACCCTTAAAAATAGGTAAAATTCAAGATATATTGTTGGAAAAATAAAGTTACCAAGATTTAAGGATTTTATGGAAAAGAAAGGAAAAATCAACCATGAAGATAGAGGAATCTTACCTTAAATTTGAAGGAAAATCATGTAATAACCATTATCAAGGCTCCAAAAATTGTCCTCAAACTTTAATCCAAAGTTTTCTCCAATATCTAGGGTTTAACTCTCTTTAAAACTATTGAAGAATGAGAAAATAGGATAACAATAGGGTATTAATACCCTTACTAGGTACACAATATGCCCTGAAGTTTCAGTAGTTGGCTTTATATGTTCCTGAGTTAGTGTCTATCTAGACATCTAAGATGAGAAAGTTTGGTTATGGTTTATACCGTGACTTTGTATTAGAATGTGAGGTTGCAATGTTGAACAATTACATGGATATCTCAAGGCTTATGGTTTATATGACGTAGTCTAAGAATGATAAGAAGAAATAGGTAGAAATTATAGAGAAGTAAAATAAGAAAATTATGTATTCAGAGTAGGGTAGGGGATAATAGAATAGTGGAAGAGATGGTACGTAGAAGAAAAACTAGCAAAATCTTTATTTATCTACCCGTTGTCCTTATCCTAAGACTTTGGGTGATCATCATTCTAAAGCTTGCGGTGGTTCAAATATGCAAGGTGAGCAGTCCAAGGCTAGTGGAGCTTAGTCCACCCACCTTATCCTCGTTGTTATTTTTATAGGAAGCTTCACCGTGGTTATTATGATAAGGGAAAGAATTGGTATTATAACTATTGTCAGCTTTGTCATAAGCAGCTGGTATTGTTCTTTTTCTAGAGTTTCCACTGGAGATGATAAAGTTTTAGCTGTCATGTCTTCAACTCCTATGCCAAAGGGCGGTACTTCTGGAACTGGCACTAATTGAAATCATCTCTATGGACTTGCTACTTTCTAGGAATTTGAGGAATCTACAAATATTGTTACTAGTATATTATAATTCTTCTCTCATGATATTTATTATTTGCTTGACGCAGGGTTTAACTTATTTTATGTGACCCCTTATTTGGATATGCATTTTTGTTTTAGCCCCAAAAGTATTTTCGAATATTTTTTTATATCTACCCCGGTCGGTGATTCTATAGCCGCTAGAAAAATCTACAGGGGTTGTGTGGTGTCTATCTTTCATAGTGAGAGATTGATGGATTTAATAGAGTTGGATATGGTAGATTTTGATGTTATCTTAGGGATGGACTGGCTTCACTCGTGTTATGCTTCTTTAGATTGTTAGACCCCAAGGTTAAATTTTTACCTTCCTAATAAGCTGTTATGGTGAATTTTTACCCTCCTAATAAGCTGGTAATAGAATGGAAGTAGAGTTCCTTAGTACCCAAAGGGAAGTTTATCTCTTATATTAGAGCCCTGAAATTGCTTTCTAAAGGATGTTTTGTCATCTAGTTTGGCTTAAGGATTCTGATTCTAAAAGTCCTTCTTTACAATCTGTTTCTGTGGTTAATGAACTACCTGATATGTTTCCCAACAATCTTCCTATAACTCCTCCTAATAGGAAAATAGATTTTGGAATTGATCTTTTACCGAATACTAATCCTATTTCCATTCCCCATTATAGAATATCTCTAGATGAATTAGAAGAGCTAAAGGGGAAAGTGAAAGATATTCTTAATAAAGGATTCATTCGTCTTAGTATTTCTCCATGGGGTTCTTTTGTACTTTTTCTGTGAAAGAAAGATGTGTCTCTCAAATGTGTATAGACTATCATCATTTGTATAAGGTGACATTGAACAATAAGTACTCTCTTCCTATGATTGATGACCTTTTTTATTAGCTTCAATATGCAAGGTGTTGTTCTAAGATTGATCTTTCTTTGGGTTATCATCAGTTGAAAATTAAGGAGGTTTACATCCCCAAGACCACTTTCCAAACCCGTCATGATCACTATGGGTTTTTGGTGATGTCATTTCGGTGGACTAATTTTTTGGATATATTTATGGATCGTATGAATTGTATTTTTAGGTAGATTTTGGATTTGTTTATGCTATTTTTCATTGATGACATCTTGGTGTTCTCTAATAGTGAGGAGGATCATGTTAATCACCTCCAAATTCTATTGAGACCCCTAAGGATTAGAAGTTGTATGCTAAATTTTTTAATTGTGAGTTTTAGTTGAATTCTATTAATTTTCTTGGACACATTGTTTCTAGTGAAGGGATCAAGGTAGATCCACAAAAAAGTTGAGGTGGTGAATAAATTGACAAGACCTACGACTTCAATAGATATTAGGAGCATCTTGGTGGCTACATATTATAGAAGATTTGTGGACAATTTTATGTCTATTGTTTCTCCATTGTTGAGGTTGACTCAGAAGAAGGTTATGTTTTTATAGTTCAGTGCTTTTGAGGGTAGTTTTGAGAGTATAAAGGATAAGCTGACTTCTACACTAGTCTTTGCTCAACCCGAGGGTACTGATGGTTTAATTATGCATTTCATGTGGGACTAGGTTGTGTTCTAATGAAACATAGTAAGGTTGTGGCCTATGATTCTATAAATCTTAAGTTTCATTAAAACAACTATCTGCCTCATGATCTAGAGTTGGCAGATGTGGCTTTTGCTTTTAAAATTTGTTGCAAATATATATGCATAGTGCATATGGATATCTATTCAGATCATAAGAACTTGTAGTTTGTGCTCACTTAGGAGTTGAATCTCAGGCAAAGGAGGTAGCTTGAATTGCTCAAGAAATATGATATGAGTCTTCACTACCTTCTAGGTAAAGATAAAATTTTTGTTGATGCTCTTAGCAGGTTATCTATAGGGAACTTGTCTCATATGGGTGAGGAAAAAAGAGGGTTAGTGAAGGGCATTCATAGATTGGCTAACTTGGGAGTTTATCTATTTTATTATGAGGAAGGGGGAGTCATTATACATGAAGTGGTTAAATCATCTCATGGTGTTAAGGTGAAGGAGAAGCACGCTTCAGACCTCATACATATGAATATTAAGGGTGATGTCGGCTAACAGTTATGGCTTTTAAAATTAAGGGAGATGGTATTTTGATGTACCAAAGTAGGTTGTGTGTTACCGATGTTGATGGGCTATGCGAAAGTATTCTGACTGAGGCTTATGAGTTCTGATAAAAAGTTCATCAATGTTCCTCTAAGATGTAGCGTGACTTGAAGGAGATCTACTCGTGGAACAATATGTGAGGGATGTAAAAAATCTTCATCCTAAATGTACAATTTGTTATCAAGTTAAGGATGAGCACTTGAAACATAGTGGAATGTCTTAAGAGATAGAGTTTCCTATGTAGATGTGGGAGATAATCACTATGGATTTCATTATGGGTCTTCTGCGGTCTAGCAATCAGTATGATTCGATTATGGTCATTATTCATAGGATGACTAAGTCCGCTCACTTTATTCTTATGATGACTAACTACACCAGAGAGTATTACGTAATGTTCTTCATTCAGGAGATTTTGAAGTTACATTTTGCACTAGTTTCTATTATTTTAGATAGAGGTACATAGTTTTTCTCTCACTTTTGGCATTCATTTTAGAAAGGTTAGGGTATACAGGTGAACCTTGGCACCGCTTTCCACCCTTAAACGGATGGGCAAATGGATCCTACTAGTAAGATATTAGAGGATATGATAAGGTCCTGCGTGATGGAATTTTAGGGTATTTGGGTTGATCCTTTATCACTTATTGAGTTTGTGTATTAGTTATCAATCAAACAGTCAGATGGCTCCTTTAGAAGCTCTTTATGGTAGAAGTTGTAGGTCTCCTATTTGATGTTTGAGGTTGCTGAGACTAGGTTGTTTTGTCCTGAATTGGTTGACCAAGCCATAGAGAAGGTAAATGTTATTAGAGAATGACTTAACACTACTCAAAGTTGCCAAAAGTCTTATACAAATGTGAGGAGAAGACAATTAGAGTACGAAGTTAATGATTGGGTATTCTTGAAGGTGTTTCCTATGAAATGAGTCATGACATTTGGGAAGCAGGGGAATCTCAAACCCTATTATGTTGGTCCTACCAAATTTTTAGGAGAATTAGGAATGTTACTTATGAGTTGGACTTGCTTGTGAGTGGTTCTTCTATTAATCCCGTGTTTTAAGTGTCTATGCTGAAAAGGTGTGTGGTTGATCCTTCCTATATAGTGTCTATTGAGGATGTTATGTTACTGATTCTTTCTCTTATGAGGAAATCTCGATTCAGATATTGCATAAGAATGTACGAGGATTGAGGAATTAGTACATAGATTCAGTTAAGGTCCTTTGGAGAAATCAAAAGATAGAAGAGGCTACATGGTAAGATAAGGAATATATGAAATCCAAATATCCATTTTTGATCTCCAAGTTGGATGAAAGTGCTTAAGGTTTGTGTTTCATTTTCCTCTAGTTAATATCTGAGTTTTTTATTTGATTCTTGTGTATTCTTAATATACCCATTATTAAAGTGTCCTAACTCATCATTCGGGGATGAATGATCCTGGGGGGGGGGGGGGGGGAGAATGTAAGATCCTTAAAATTTAGATCAATTTAGTTCTTACCTTCTCATGATCATAATATCAATTTTTGACTTGAATTATGTTTAGGGATGTTAAAGGGTAGTTTGGAAAATTTTAGAATTTTTGGAAAGGGTTTAAGGCAATTTTGGAACTTCGAGGAAAATGGCCTCTGCGTTATCACTGTGTCGTGGAGGTTACTCTCTATGATATTGGCGTAGTATAGTCGATAACCTCTATGATATTGGCATGCCACTATAAGGTGTGATTTTCTTCTAGTTTTATTTTTTTCACTTAAGGGTGAGGGCTTATGGTATTTTAACCTTTTACACAACTTTTAAATATAAAATAATCCCATCCACATAAGTTTTCAAAGATCAAATCCACTAATTAATCTCTAAAACACAAAACCCAAGAACATTCAACTTTTACTATGCATTCATCATCCAGTCTCAGAACTTCAAGTTGCGTTCAAACTTTAATTTTAGTTGGTGACGCTGATTTGATGGATTTTCCTGTGATTTTAGTGGTGGGTTCTTATTTTGGGTTGAGAAGGTTTGATTGTTATTGATTTAATTACTTGTCCCACACTTTGAATTTATTATTCATGTATTAAATTTAAGTTTTTGGGGCTAAATTGGTATTTTAATTTAATGGTTGGAATGGGGAACATGGGATTCCTTAGATTGGATAAATTTTTTCTTGAAAATTAATAAACCTCAATCCACATTGTTAATTTGATTTTAACTATGGTGAATAACTTGGTTTAACTTTCTTTTGAACTCAATACGCAACATTAATCGATAAATGGTTATTTAAATTGGTTCGGGTGGCCTTGGTGTCCATGGTTTTTATTTTAATGGAAATTGTGCATCAATGTGGATTTTGTTTATTAGCTTGGCATGATCAGTTTAGCTTACAAGCATATTGGTATGATGATACAAAGTGGTAAATGCCTTAATAAAAGACTCCGGGGTTAATGGTTAGAATTATGTGCTAAATGGTTTTAATTTTAGCACAAAGAGGTTGTGTAGCTTACCGTGAAGGTGGAGGCCCTGGGGGGACCTGGACTGGAAACCACGTTTACTAGAATTATGTGCATTGTATATATATATATATTTGAATGGTTGGAGCCTCGGTTGTTGTGGCCCTTCCTCAGATTTTTCTTGGTTTATGCGGCTAACACTTGCTGGGACCCGTTCTGCAGGAGGAGTGGAACCCATATATCCTCTTGGTTCCCTTAGGACGAACAGAGCCAAGCAGTTTAGGATAATGATTTTGAAATTTCTTGCTTCATCGGGGTCTCTATCTTGACATATTATATATGTATATTTGAATGTGTGTATGTGGTTTTGACTGATTTTTGATATGTCATCTATTTTATCACTTACCCTGAGTTACATGCCAGTGCTCATACCACTGACCTTCCTAGCACACTGTTTCAATAATGTAGGGTCCAAAGAAAGTTATTTTACCTTTGCGCAGATTAGGTGGATTGGTACACCTGTCGAGTTGTTCTGAAGTGGTGAGCCTTTATCCTTCAAAATGACTTATCATTGCCATATTCTTTTATTTTTGACTCAGTACTTTTGGATTCTTTTGATCATGGTTGGGGGCATGTCCTGACCTATTCAGTATTGTGGTTTAAGAGGTTATTGTTTAAATATATGGGTTGGTTGTTTATTGTTCGGACTCTTAAATTCCATAGAGTTATCTATTCATCTTTCATTTCTGTTTAGTTGGCTTCTGCATTGTTATTATTAATTACTATTGTTGTTTTGAGGTTGGGTAAAAGAGAGTGGTCTTCGGTCCATTGTGGACTTGAGATACCCATCATGGCCAGACCCTAGTTCGGGTCTTGACAGAAACCTCAACAAAAGACCTACCTGTAACAACAAAACTTTGAGAAGAATTGCGAAGAGGAAGTCTGAATTCTCTAACAAAGCAATGAACTCTCTCATACTCGGTAATTAGAATGGAAGTATCATGCTTAGCAAACTCATGAAAATGAACCTTAGCAAACTCATGAAAATGAACCTCATACTCCACAATAGTCATCTTCAATCTAGAGAACTAATCTCTATGGTGATCCCTAAGGCTACGAGGTATGTACCTCTACCAGAAAATCATGGAGAACTATACCCATATAAAAGGAGAAGATCTAGCTGGGCAGGAATCAAGATGACCTCTCCACTAATGTCGGGTTGCCAAGTCCAACTAAAAAGTAGTTTAATCCATACCACGTGTCTCAGCAAAGATGAAACTATGGATCCTATTCTCACAATCAATTAGAAACTCATATGGATCTTCGCCCGATACACCAGAAAACCTATGCATAGCCAATCTTAAGAATATACCAAACATTTTCTGCTCTTCGACAGAAATAGCAGGTTGGGCCACTACTAGCTGATCAATTATCGGCTGATAAACTTTCAGTGAAGGAGGAACCTCAACTATGGGAGACTTAATACCACTTATAATTTTAGAATGTACACTATCAGAGGGTAAACCACAAACCAGTCCCAAAAGATGAGTCAAAGTATCCCTGAGCACTAAAGAATAAATAAATATCGGTGGAGCCTGGGATAGTCCCTAGCCCACCGCTGGTTGGGTTAGAGAATTAATAGTAGAAAAGCAGTAATATAACTTTGTGGATGCCCCTAACGTAGCCCATACCAGGGTCTTGTCCTAATGAGAATCCCAAGTCCAACCAGGACCTGGGACCACCCCTTAACCCAACCCAACCACCTTATACAACTTAAGATGAGTAAAATTTGTATAACAACATTTCATAATGCTCTCATGAAGACTCAAGGATAACATCACAACCATGACTGACCCAACCAAGTCTAACCATACCAAACCAACCATCCAAACCATACTAAACAATTTAGAAAATATCAAACATAATATGATAATCAAACAAAATGTAATACAATGAAATTATGAGAAATGTTTTCCGATGATGCTATCCTCCCAGCTTATTCCAATGAAAAGGCCAAAACCAATACAGATCCCACTCATACCAAATCCTAGATGTACCAAAAAACCTTTATCCAAGAGAATACAAATATCCAGTTGGCATATGCCCTCAACCATTGCTAAAACTAATATCCAAAACGAAAGTAAAATGTCTAAGAATTTCCAACATGAAATGATACCTTCCAAAAGGGTTGAAGCTCACCACATCAGTCCAGTAAGCTATACCCCAATCAAGTACTATGAAGGAGGAGTCGAACGGTCGCTTCTTGCATGGCATGGATATACAACCGCTAGTGGACGGGTTAGGAGGTGAATACTAGGATGAAACTTGGGATAAGGGTAAAATAATGCCAATTATCAAAACCAAGTGAAAACCATCTAATGCAAACAACCATACATATATATAAGTGCTGGGAAAAGTGATCGGGTTTAGAAAGCCAGTTAAAACTTTTTCTGGGTTGTGTAGCTTAGCCGTAATACCACCTATGGGCCATAAGGGTTCAGCTCCACTTTCTTAAAGGGTCATAGTGCGTGCAGCCATACGATTAGGCAATATTCCTGGGATGAATATTACATTCTTCAAATGTAAACATGACACTCCCATGTGGACTCCGAAGACCCCTAATATTGGGAAATATGAGTTTCCTATTTTGATCCCCTCAGGACCGGCACCTTCCAAGGATTATCTTAAACTTTTCGCCATTAATGCCTAATTTAAAACAAGTACAAATAATCCAATTATCTATTTATTAACCTAGGATATTTAATAAATTGGTGGTATAGCATACCGCCATACTTGCATGCACTATCCGTAGCCAAACCATTTATATTAAGGGGACATTCATCATATAACCAAAACCAATTCCATAAACATTAAACCATTATCATGCAGTTCAATTGTCCAAAATCTCCGTTAATGGATAGAAACATAATTAAAACCATAGGAAATCATAACAAAGCATTTAACATCAAAACCAACAAATCAATATTTGAAAGGAATAATAATGCAGGAGAAAAACCATGAAATCAACCATGTAACCATCCTTTAAATAGAAATTACAAGTAGAGAATGGAATCATCCCTATAACCAAGAACATTGATGATAAGAATTGACCAACACAAGCCCCAAAGTAATCCCTTAGTTGAAACCCTAGCTTTTTGCCCCAAAATCTCTTAAGAGAATTATGATATGTTTTGAAGAGTTTCTACGTGTTAAAAGTAAAATAATAGGGTAAATATCTTCTTAAGTGTATTAGATGTCGTGGGTCTTTATTAGCGTAAGTAGGGAAATGTCTAGAATACCCTTACTTGTATCCCCAAAAAAGCCTGACAGAGGGTCACGACTGACTTTCTTAAGAGTCGTAACCTCCCTCATGGTTGATTCAAACCCTTGTGTAACCAAACCTTCACCATGGATAAGACATTATATAGTATACGACTCATCCACCCAAGTCTTAACCTCAACAGAAGATTCGTACCCATGATCTGTATCCCTAGCATAATGCAACACTAGGAGAATCAATCATTGTTCACCATATGAGTCACCTATACGCCTCGTACCCAATCATAAAACACTCACACCTAAGTCGTATCTATTCCAATGACTAAAAATATCCCACAAACTAATAATGGTCAGCTTACAATATGACTTCAAACCTCGTAACCTAGCATACGACTCATACCCAATCATACAACACTCACACCTAAGTTGTATCCATTCTAATAACTAAAACTATCCCATAAACTAACATTTGCGATCATATGATAGGACTTTAGAACTCATAACCCAGCATACGACTAGTACCATTAGTCGTATTGGGTTCGAAGAATGGGATTCCAAGAAATTCAGTCTCCCCCAATAGGAATATTTGTTGCAGAATGACGGATAAGGTAGGGGTAACCGCACACAAAGTCATTTTTATTATGAAACATCCCTTTAACAAAGTTTGATAGAAAAGAGGCAAAAATGTTAATCTTTTCTTTAACAAACTCAAAAAATAAAGATGTTTTCAAGAACACATACATTTTGCATGAATATCAGGATAAGAAAAAAAAACCTGATACATGGACTTGATGTCCTCCTATGTTTTCCATGTAACATCTTCCACCTTATGGTTCTGCCATAGAACCTTAACCAAAGACACATCCTTTGTGCACAACCAACAAACTTGCCTATCTAATATCTCAACTGGGACCTCTTTATAAGACAAAGAATCTGAGATATCCAACCCCTCCAATGGAACAATCGAAGATGGATCACCAAAGCACTTCCTCAACATAGAAACATGAAATACTGGATGAACCAAACTTAAGCTAGCTTTTAACTCTAACTAATACGCAACATTTCCTACTCTCTACAAAATCTCAAAAGGAACAATGTACCGAGGGCTAAGACTTACTTATTTGCAAAATCTCTCCACTCTCTTCATTGGAGACACCTTAAGGAAAACCTTGTCCCTAATTTCAAACTCCAGGTCTCTACGCCTAATATCTGCTTAGAACTTTTGACAACCTTGGGAAGCCTTGATCCTATCTCGAATCACCTTTACCTTTTCCATAGCTTGATAAACCAATTCTAGACCAAACAAATCAGCCTTGCTGAGCTCAAACTAACCAATAGGAGATATACACCTCTTACCATACACCGCCTCAAAAAGAGCTATACCAATACTCTTAGTATAGCTATTGTTGTAAGAAAACTCTACCAAAGGTAGACGCTCTACCCAACTGCCACCATAATCAATCACACAGGCTCATAGCATATCTTCCAATGTCTAAATAGGTATCTCTGCCTGCCCATCCTATTATGGATAGAAAGAAGTACTCAAACTCATATTAGCCTTTATTAATTTTGGGAATGACCAGCTAAAGTAGGACATAAATTGTGTATCGCGATCGGAAATTAATAAAATAGGCACCCCATGCAGTTTCACAATATCCTAAAGATAAAGCCTTGCATAATCATCCACCAAAAAGTTAGTCCTCATAGGCGAGAAATGTACAAACTTTGTTATCCTATCCACAATGACCCAAATCGAATAAAATTAGTTCCAAGACTGAGGAAGAATGCTAATAAAATACATATTGATCTCCTCCCACTTCTATTTAGGCAACTCAATATCTTGATAGAACCCATCAGGCCTCAAGTGCTCAACCTTAACTTATTGACACACCATGCACTTAGAAACAAAATCAACCACATCCCACTCCACCAATAGGTCTGCTTGAGATTATGGTACATCTCAATGGAACTAGGATGAAAAATATAGCACGACTCATGCACCTTATCCCAGATCCTTTGCTATAAACTATCTACATCAGGAACACACAACCTTTCTTAGTGCCGCTAAGTACCATAGCTGCAAATCTCAAACTCTACCATCCTTTGACCACTAGCGCTACCCTTGATTTTCATTGAGGCAGAATCCAACACTTTTTTCTTCTTAATCTCCGCACTAAGAGACGATCTAACCACTTCTTGCACCATTACACCACCATCCTTAGAGTCCTAGAGACAAACCCTAAGATTTTTCAAATGGTGAATATCCTTCACCAATTCTCGATTCCCTTCTAAATGAGCCAAAAAATCAAATAAAAAACCTTTTATGAGCATCATCAACCATATTAGCTTTACCTGGGTTGTAGTGAAGACTCATATCATAGTCTTTGAGAAGCTCAAGCCATCTTCTCTTCCTGGGATTATACTCTTTCTATGAGAACACATACAACAAACTCTTGTGTTAAGAATATATATCCACTTGAACACCATACAAATAATTCCACAATATTTTCAAGGAAAACACAATGACAAACTACTCCAAATCATGAGTAGGATAGTTCCTCCATGCACCTTAGACTGCCTAGTAGCATAGGCTATCACTTTTCCATGTCGCATCAACACACAACCAATACCAACCAGAGATGCATAACAATAAACCACAATCCCATCATTTTCTTTTAATAAAGTCAAAACTTGAGCCGAAGTCAAGTTAACTTTTAACTTTTTAAAACTCCTCTCACACGCATCTGACCAAGAAAACATTACTTTATTCTGATTTAATTTTGTCAAAGGAGCAACTATCGATGAAAAACTCTCCATAAACCACTTATAATACTCGGCTAAACCCATGATGCTCCAAATATTAGATAGATTCAAAGGTCTAGGTAATTTCTTCAAGACAGCCACCTGCTGTGATCCCTCATGATCCCTTTACTAGAAATTATATGACATAAAAAAGTTACAACATTAAAAAAAACTCACACTTAGAGAACTTAGCATAGAACCGATGTTCCTTTAAGGTCTGTAACACTACACGGAGGTGATTATCATGATCCACCTCTCTCTTTGAATACACCAGAATATCATCAATAAACACAATAATGAAAAGGTCCAAATACTGCTGAAACACCTTATTCATTAAATCCATAAACTATTTTGAGGAATTCGTCAATCCAAATAACATCACTAAGAATACATAATTTCCATACTGAGTACGAAAACACATCTTAGGGATATCCACTTTCCTAATATTCAATTAGTGGTACCCAGACCGAAGATCTATCTTAGGAAAGAACTTGGAACCTTGTAAATGATCAAATAGATCATCTATAGATAGAGGATTTTTGTTCTTGATGGTTGCCTTATTCAAAAACCTATAGTTAATGCACATATTTAGAGATCCATCCTTCTTGTGGACAAACAACACCGGTGCACCCCATTGAGAAACACTAGGATGAATAAACCCTTTGTCTAGAAAATTCTTAATTTTATCCGTGAGTTCTCTTAACTCAAATGGAGCTATTTTATTTGGATCCATAGAAATTAGATGAGTTTCTGGAAGGAAATCAATATGAAACTCTATTTCCCCAACCGGAGGAACACCATGAAGATTAATTGGAAAAACCTCTGTAAACTTATTAATAGCCAAAACTAACTGCAATAAAGGACCTTCTAAGTTGGAATATTTAACCCAGACTAAGTGATAAAGGCAACCCTTAGAGATTAACCTCTAATCTCTAAGATCAAAAATAAACTTCTCCATTTGTGCTAAGGAAATATCTTTCCATTCTATTTCTATCTCACTAGGTAACCTAAAGATGAAACTATGGGTTCAAAAATCAAAATTTTCATAACAATAATGCAGCCAATCTATGACATAGATTACCTCAAAATCTACCATACCCAACTCAAACAGATCCACTGAAGTTTGTCTACCACTTATAATTACCATACCCCCCTATAGACCCATCAGTAATAACAAGATCTCCTACCGGGGTAGAAATTGAAAACTAATCCAAAATAATCTTTGGATCATAACCAAAAGACATAGCTATAGAAGGAGTCATATAGGAAAGGGTAGAACCTGGACCAAGTAAATAGTATATGTCACGAGAGAAAAATAGTAATGACCAGTAACAACATCAAGTGATGCATTGGATTCCTAACGTGACACCAAAGCATACGACCTATTCCAATCTATATTAAAACCAAGAGCATTAATGAAAGAAGATGCCAAACCACCGGGTTTAGGAATAGAAGATTAAGCCATCAGAATCTTATTCACCTCCATAGAAACATTGTTAGATAGATAAACCCTAAGACGATGTCCTACTTGGTGATAACACTTAACTCACTCCCATGATTAAAGTTTGGGTCGAATCTACAAGGAGGGAATTACAGGCTTCAAATCTTATGGGTGTCATGGTTACTAAAGTTTACCAAGAATGATAATAAACTAGAATTGTAAAATAAAATTGGGGAATTTGATATAGAGATAGCTTATCAACTAAGAATGCACAGATATAACACTTTTAATTTAGGATTAAAATTATAGAGGGGTCTTGGGATCATGTCTTCCTAAAGGTAAAGTGTATGGGTTAATGATGGTTTGGCATGAGTTTTAGTTGTTGATCAAAGGATAGACTAGGTCAAAAGTCATTACAGACAATCTTTCAATAAAACTACAACAATTTCACCCATTGGCTTTTTCGAGCACCTAACAAGTGTGTAATTCGTAATCACCAAAAACATTAATCAAACATCCCTAATTCTAGGATGATACTCTTGATATGGGTTACTTATTTCTAATATTGAAAAAGGTAGTAGACCATAGTCTTAATTGTCCACCATTATTTTGTGCCCCTATAACCCTTTTTCAAGGATGTTATAGGTTCAAGTTCACCTTAGTCTCTCTTTCTAGGATGACAAAGGATTTTTGGAATTTGGAGTTTTCACCTATCAAACACATTTTGAGATTTGGGGTTTTCACCTATCACATTCCAACTAATAAGCTCAAGGAATATTCTAATCTTTACTCAACAACTAAATATCATGTAAACACAATAATACCTAGACACAATTACACTTTAGTTCAACATAATCCCAACACTAAATTACTTAGCTGCTTACTAAGAATGTAAAGAGAAATATACCATAGGGATTTCCCAAAACACTCATTCTTTACAAAATCACTAAAAAATTAAGCCTCCAAGAGTAGTTACACACTTTCCCAATTAGGTTTGTTTCTTTCATATCCAAAAATAGTTATGAGGTAAACAATTCCCAAAGAAGGTAGGGTTTTTTTCTTATATATAGTTTGGGATTCACCTAAGTGCTTTTATAGATCTGACCCTGGGTATATTCTTGTTGTACCGCGATCGCACAAGACATTTAGCTACAGCGGCCATGCGATCGCATTATGCAAACCATCTCGACTAACCACGATCGAACATTGAGGACTGTGGTCGCGGTAACT
The DNA here is from genome assembly GCF_002878395.1 of Capsicum annuum. Lineage (NCBI taxonomy): Eukaryota > Viridiplantae > Streptophyta > Magnoliopsida > Solanales > Solanaceae > Capsicum > Capsicum annuum. The sequence goes on from NC_061117.1 coordinate 111,001,260, forward strand.
GAGGCTGATGTAGTCACTCTTCTTTGCTCCCTTTTTATCATTTGAGCTCTAGTCCACATCTTTGATCTTCCTTAACTTTATGCCTACAAAAAGTGGATATTAGTATATTTTATCACCAATATGTCTCATTAATTCATTCAAAATAAGTTAGTGTGCACAAATTTTTAGTGAGAATGAGTGACAAAATCACCACTCATCAACACCCCCAAATTAAGACCTTGCTTATCCTCAAGAAACACCACCCCTTTTTATGAGATAATTTCATATGTATGCCCTCATTTTATCACCCAAAGATCATGATGACTTAAACTTGATTGCTACTACCCAAAAGCTTTTCACACATGGGCAAATAGTCTTTTAACGACTCCCCTTATCATAAAATATAATGAAGGATACAGTAGACTTTAAGGATAAACTATGTAAAAACTACTAACAATCTAGAAATGACTCACATGTTGACTAAAATCATGCTATACTTCTATTTATCTCGTTGTGCAGAAGATAACAAAGTCACCCACCTCAACTAGTTCATATGCCTCCTAACAAAAAAGAAAAAATTCACACACCTAGTTACCAATTATGCAACAAGGAATTTTAAGTACAAACACTCACACTCTCAAGAAATTCTCCATCTTGATAAGTACCGTGACATAGGCTTACCCATATTTTCAATCACCACTATTATGACCACACTTGGTCGGGAATAATAAAAGAACTTTATGATCTTGTAATGTAGGTTTAAGGAAGGGTGGGACATTTACTAAGAATGATCAGGCTAAACCCTCCTTGAACTTCTACATCATAATTCTTTTATGCATTGCTATTTGGGCCACTTCTTTTTTCTTTACTACTTTGCCTACTTTTTCTTTTTGCTTTTACTCACAAGTTCTGCGCCTCTTTTTACTCGCACTTTTTGAATTCATTTACATTTTATGTAACTCATTCTTTAAATGAATTTTACCCTTTTCAATGCAAGGTGGTTAGTTATTTAAGCTTATAGGCATCTTCTTACAACTTTGTCGCTTCACTTTACGTCTTTCTCTTTCCATCACCCCCAACTTAGGCTTTTAGCGTTAAATTGTATTCTTAAATTCAAGGAGGAAGGGGTTCAAGAGACAATGAATAGATGGGTCACAAGTTGTAATGCATTTCCTAAAGAAAACTCCAAAGGCTCAAAGAGGGTGATAAGGGGTAACTCCTATGTTGTGGTAGGATTTTTAGGCCAAAGTGATCTTCCAAAATCATAAGATGGACAATGTTCATTTTACCAACCAATAACAACCAAAATTTAACTTTGAAAGACTAATGGGGCAAGTTCTAGGTAGTTCAAGTACACATGAGATAAAGACAATTAGTCTCACACACATGGCATGCGAATGTTGTCAAGGGGATTCAATTGTTCTGCCCACTCGCGACAAAGATAAATTGTTCACTATTTTTCCAAAGTCAACTTTAGGAGTCATAGATAGAGGGAAAATTTCATCACAAAGTTTCTCACGTCTATGTATTTGAATTTTGTAAAATTTTTAGATGGAGGGGGTTGTTTGCTTTTGTATTCACAGCACACATAATTTGCTCATAATGACAGCCATCCAAGCTATCATCTCACATTGGAAATCATAATATGCGCAAACCACCCATATGGTTACTCAAACTTTACCAATGAATATTAATGCAATTCCAAGTCGTCAATACTACAGGTACTCAAACATTACTTCATTTTTGTCGCCTCGATCCCACGAATACTTAGACTTCCCCCACACTTATAGTTGAAAACCTAATCATAATAGAAAGGATTTTCTATTAAAAAATAAACTAAAACAGCAAACTAAGAACTAAGTAACAAATCTATGTAATTGTAGACACCATCAGGTGCCCTTATATTACAACCTACGTAAACTTATGAATCATTCAAAAGAGCAAAAAATTATGCAGAAATATCAACAATACAGGCCTAAATTAAATGAATAAGGAGACATGCCCAACTGAATGGATAGTAGTGTCTCCACCGCATAAATAGTCAAGGATAAAAGAAATAAGGGTGGTCCCTATAACCGCATCAAGGGATGTTTTCACTCTCGAATTCTTTATCATCACCATTTTTCTTAAGATCAGTCCACTCAGATGGAGCCTTATCATCACTCTCCCCCAAGATATAGTCTATCCCAGGGTTTTAGGACCTTCTATTGACCCTTCACCCCCTTCCATATCTTGATAAAGAACTCATCTCTCTTCTTCTCTCTTTTAAATAATTTTTAATATTCAATTTGAATATCTTGGTGTAACTCTTCCAAAATGGTGTAGGATATCTTAAGCTTAGCGATGGTAGCCTCTTTCTTCTTTTGATCCTCCCTATACTTATCATATTTGGTAAGTGGCACATAAAAATGGTCAGTGGTGGAGGGTTCTCCTAGTCCGAAGGGAAAACTAGACACAAGCTCTTTCATGGTTGCAATATTTACTCCAATCTGCTCAAGAGGTTTTGTGGTGATTGTTCTATTAGGCTCGGGCTCACTCCAATATGCATGTATAGGAAAAACCATTGAGAAATGCTAGAAAGTATTTAAATGCACCCTTTAAAATATAATTTTCCTTTTGAATGTTCATTTCGGCGAACTATCAAACACTTAGTGTGTGTATCTTATTTGTCTAAAGTTAACACGCATTATTGGGTAATCAAGATGTCCACTTGTGTGCAAACCTTATTTAAGCAGCTAAGATGACACCACACCAAGTATGATAACATGGAATTCATAAAAATCCAAACTTTAGGCCCTCTATTAATCATGCATTCTAGGGTCTATTAACAAATATAAAAATATAGATTCAAGACATTTACCAGAGTTATGATGCACAAAGGGTGCAAAGATGTTGTTTAAGAACTCATAAAAATGGCCAACAAATAGCCTAAATTAGAGAGTACAATCATTAAAGAGAGTGTGATGGGAAATGAATGTTTAAAAGGTTAAAGTGGTCACGAAATCATGATAATTGAGAGTGGACAGCCACATTACCACAATCACACTTGGGGACCGCAATCACGGTAACTGAGAGCAGTTTCCTCCATTGTTATCCCCTATCCAGTTTACAATGCAGAATTACACACTTTTTCTTTTGTAATCTCATCCAGTGCACTCTATAATGCAATAAATACATGGGTTGTTCTTATGAAATCACTCCATATTGCCATAAATGCATGGGTTATTCATGTGTTATTGACAACATATATCCTATAAAATCATTAATAAAAAAAGGATACGAGTCACTTTCGTGGCATTTGGTGGTTGCCTCCTACCTAGCACTTTAGTTATCATATTGGTACGACATCTTCCTTCCTTCATTATTAAGGTGGGTCTTAAAACCCCTCCTCATTCACATTTTCATTTTCATCATCTACCACAGATACTACATGAAGTCCGTGATTTGTTTTTTTGACTTACAAATTTTGAAAAAGACTTCATCCTCTTGCACCCTAAATTTTATCTCCCATCTCTAGATCAACAATAGATCTCCTAATGCCCTAGAAAGAATTTCCAAGAATGATAGGTACCTCTTTGTCCATTTAACAATCCAATACCATAAAGTCTGTCGGGAGTATAAGCAAATCAACTTTGACAAGGACATCAAAAAAGATTCCCACCGACCTTTTGATGGACCGGTCCACCATGAGAAATCACATAGAGGTTGGTGCAGGGTTATCCAATCTGATCTTCTTGTAGATGAAAAAAAGTCATTAAGTTGATGCTTGCACCAAGGTCACATAGTTCTTCAAAAATTCATGCATCCCAATTGTGCAACGGATGGAGAATGCTCCAGGGTAATCTTTTTTTCGAAAACTTGCTATCCATGATAGCATTACACCCATGAGTCACCTAATGATTTCACCTTCAATAAGCTTCTTTTTAGCCATAAGATTTTTCATTAACTTAGCTTATCCTGGGATCTCTTGGATTGGCTTAAGAAACGGGATAGTTGTTGATAGGTTGGTAAGTTTTGCCATGAACTTCCTAAATTTGTCAGCTTACTCATTTTTATGCGATAGTTTAGGGAATGGGGGAGGAACTTTAATGGTTGGCCCTGCATCACCTTGTTTCTTCCTAACTTCTACCACTTCTTTATCACTTTCCTCAATCTTTTTCTCATCATTTGCTTCTTTTCTATAGGGCATCACTTTCCTTGGTTTATCCTTGAGTAAATACTCACTCAAGTCTCCTCTTAAGGTCTTATCAAGTACCTTCCCTGTCCTTGTGACAATTACTAGAACTTTTGCATCATTCATAGGATTAGCAATCATGTCACTATGGAGTCCACCTCTAGGCCTAGCATTTAGTTGCGTGTAGTTTTTGCCCACTTAGGTTTACAATTGATTAATAGAAATGGAGTGAGACATCACGGTTTGAAAAATTTGAAATAAATCACCTTTCAACTCATAAACTATTTTTTCTGTTCCTTCTACTCTATTCAAGATCCTTGACAATACATCCTCGGTCTTGAATTTTTTGGGGTCTACAATATTTGACTCTTTGGCTTTGGCTCGATCATAAAGAGGAACATAATGGTCATGGACACATTCCTGATATTTCCAATCTCTATACCTCTCGCGGCTCATCCAACCGTGATTCCCACCTTTCCTTTGACAGGCGGGGTGAGAACCCCCTGATTACTTAGGCAAATAATAGATTTCATCATCCAAATTTTTTGCCTCTTCATCATCTTCATAAGATTTTAATTCTATGGTGTTGACCATTTTATTGGGTGCGCCCACAACATGCTTAGTAAAGATTTTGATTTGAGTCATCAAATTTGCTATGTTCTCCTCTTTTTAATCATTCCACTTTCTTTGTTCATTATCGACCATGGAAGTGGTAGAAGGAATCTTGGGAGCTTCAGTTTCTCAGGTATGCCAACCCTAATTTTATTTTGGCACTTCCCTAATACATAAAAAGGTCGCGTGGTGGTACAACTTTACTAGGGAACCACGTGCTGCATTATCTACCACTATTTTGTTTAATAGATGGATCTAGTGAACGTTATGGGATCTTGAGAAACATTTATCCCAGACATCATGATTAGGGCATTTAGAAAACCTACCGTTAAACCTCTCCCAAGCTTCAAACAACGGCTCTCCATTCATTTGCCAAAAATTTATAATATCATCGCACTTTTGAATCATTTTTTAAGGTAGGAAATATCTATCAAGAAACACCTTAGTAAGCTCATTGCAAGATGTAAGTGAGCCGGGTTGAAGTGAACGGAGCCATGAAACCGCCTTGCCCATTAATAAGAATGGGAAAATACAAAGTCGAATGAAGTCTTGAGCAATATGTTTTATATTGAATGGTGCACACAGTTCTAAAAAATTCTTTAAATATACATTTGGGTCCTCAAAGGCTTGACCATGTTATAATCCTTTCATTTACAATATGTGTAGCATGACACTAGTCACATGCAAGATTCCATTCCAATTAGTTGGTGGGATGCGGATTGCATTTATCTGCCTTGCTCTAGCTACTGGGCCCTCATCATCTGGAGAGGATTTAAAGGGGCCCATGTTGCTTGCTCTATCCCTCATTGTTCTGTGAACACTCCAATCGCCTAAAACAAGATTTAGAAACAACAAAGAAAGTAAATTATATCATCCTAGTATTCCCAAGTAAGAATTAAACTACATAAGTGAAATCTACATTTCACTCACAGGCAATGGCACCATTTTGATAAAGCTCAACTCACTCCCATGATTAAAGGATGAGGAAGTTGTTATCAAACAATCCAACTAGCATTGGGGTTGAATCCACAAGGAGTGAATTATAGGCTTTAAATCTTATGGGTGCCTTGGTTACTACAAGTTTACCCGAAATTATAAGAAACAAGACATGTAAAATAAAATGGGTGGAATTTGTTTTGTAGATATCTTATCAACTAACAATGCACAAATATAACATTTTTGATTTGGGATTAAGATTAGAGTGGGGTATTGGGATCATGTCTAACTAAAGGTAAAATGGGTTAATGATTGTTTGGCATGAGTTTTGGTTATTGATCAAAGGACAGGCTAGGTCGAAATTCATAATCACCTAAAAAAAATCAAACATCCTTATTTCTAGGATGATGCACTTGACATGGCTTACCCTCCAATCACACCTATTTCTAATATTTCAAAAGATAGTAGTCCATAGACTTAATTGTCAACATTACATCGTCCCCCTATAACCCTCTTTCAAGGATGTTATGGGTTACCTCAAGTTCACCTTAGTCCTTTTTTCAAGGGTGACAAAATATTTTAAGATTTTGCGGTTTTCACCCATCAAACCCATTTTGAGATTTGGAGCTTTCGCCCATCAAATTCAAACTAATAAGCTCAAGAAATGGTGGAATCCATACTCAACAACTAAAAATCATGCAAACACAACAACACCTACACATAATTGCAATTTAGTTCAACATAATCCCAAGACTAAATTACTTAGCTAATAATGAAGAAAGTAAAGAGAAATATACCAAGGGAAATTTCCAAAACATCCATTCTTCACAAAATCACAAAGAAATTAAGCTCCAAGAGTAGTTACACACCTGTCCAATTAGGGTTTCCTCTTTCAAATACAAAAATAGTTATGAGGTATGCAATGCCCAAAGAAGAAATGGGTTTTTGCTTACATATGGTTTGGGATTTGTCTAAGTGCTTTGACAGAACTGTCCTTAGGCATATTCCAAATAAACCATGATCGCACAAGACTGTCCATGACAGCTGCCACGCGATCGTAATTATGTTCCTCGTCTGTATTTTGTTGACTATCTTGATTTATTGCAACCATAGATTGAGGACCATGGTCGTGGTAATTGAGGCTAATGTGGCCTAGGCCTTTAGCTGCACTCTTCTTTGCTCCCTTTTTATCATTTCAGCTCCAAACCACGTCTTTTGATCTACCTCAACTCTATGCCTGCAAAGAGTGGATTTTAGTGCATTTTATCACCAATATTTCTCATTCATTCATTCAAAATATGGCAATGTGCACAAATATTTGGTGAGAATAAGTGGAAAAATCACCAGTCATCACTCTTCCACACTTGAAGCACTTATGTCTTCACTCATTATAGAATCCCTGAATAGGACGACTGCAAAACCGACAAGGAGGACACAAAGAAATAGGCTAAGACCTACTTGACTGAGACTAGGCTCCCTATGCTTGAGAATTATCACCACCATGATGATACTTGTTGCCAATTACTGGGGTAAGGAGAAGTAGTAATAGAGAAGGAAACAGAACTCCTCCACTTCTTTTTCTGCCACTTCCCACCATCTCGACTATCCTGAGACTGGGCACCTCCCTGATAAAAAATCATGCTTCACTAAACTTGCCTGTCTCTATTTTCTTTCTGCCTTCTTGTTTTATCCTCAATATACTTCATATGAATAGTTAGCCTTAACATATCCATATCCTTCATGAGAAAAATAGTCTTGCTCTCTAGAATCAGATCTCTATTCAGTCCAAAAGCGAACTTCCCCATTCTTGACATCGAATCAGCCACCAAATTAGGAGCATACCTCACAACTAAAGTTACTTCAAAGTATACTCCTTCACAGCCATTCTCCCTGAGGTTTAAAAACTCTTCTATCATAGCTTCCCTCAACTCATGAGTAAATAACCAATCCATTAAGGCATTAGAAAAGGCATCTAACAAACCATCCTCTTCTACATCACCTTTATCTCTATCGCACTCCTCATAACTCATATAAGCAACATCTTTGAGCTGAGAAGCTACAAATTTAACTCCATCAACATTAGTATCCTTAATTAACCGAAAGATCATCTCTATCTCATCAAGAAATCCCTATGAGTCTTCCTCCACCTTTACTCCCCTAAAGTTCTAAAGATCTATTTTCATAAACTATCAAATCCTAGAAGCCTCAGTAAACACAATACTAGTTGTACCTCGCTCAGCCTGAGTTGTAACCAGTTTGGCAGCCTGAGCTATAACTAATTGGGCAATAACATAAATAGATTAACAAAACCCTTTATTCATCATATTGTCTCGAGGAACCTGAAAAAAGGTAGTAGGAATATGAGGAGCTCCGATTCCATTAGGAATAGGACTATGAGATCAAAGATGGATCCCTAGAGTAGAATGTACTCCCTCAAAATCTCTTCCAAATAGGGAAACAGAATTTCCTTGTGTTCCAGATCTAGGATGCATGATCTGAAAGATGAAAAAACAAGGATTAGAGAAGATTCCAGTGCTAAGAAGTTAAGATTGATGAAAGAATGATTCTAGTGCTTAGAAGTCAAGATTGAAGAAAGAATACCAAGAAATTGAAACATTCCTAAATGTCTTACAACCTCTCCCTTATGTGTGTGGCGCGCTACACACTCTTAAAAGAGACTCTACCCGACACGGCTTTGTGGACTCCCAATTGACGATGAACATAGTCTTTGATACTAACTTGATGCAGCCTGGAATGGGGCTTATTCGTAATGGGCATCCAAAGTCCAACCCAGAACGGGGACCTCCCCCTTAACCCAACCCAACCACATTATATAAACTTAGATGATCTAAATTTCGAGCATATAACAAGATTGCACAATTCTCTCATGAAAAATCGTCATAACCATGAATGACCCAACTGAGTCTTACCATACCACACCAACCATCTATACCATACGAAACCATTTAGAAAATATAAAAAATAATATGCTAATCAAACCAAAAATATAATATGATTTAGCATTGAGAAATTTTGTCTTATGATGCCAACCTTACTCCTTATTCTAATGCCAAGTCCGACACCAATACCGATCCTGCCAATACCAACCCCCATAAGTACTATAAATCTTTTATCCAAAAGAATACAAATATCTGGTTGAGAGATGCCCCAAACCATGGCCAAAACCAATATTTAGAAGGAAAGTAAAATGTCTAAGAATAACTAAAATAAAATAATTCCTTCCAAAAGGATGGATGCTCACCACTTCAATACAATAAGCTATCTCCAAATCAAGTACTATAAAGGAGGAGTCGAATGGCTGATTCCTGAATAGTGTAGGTATACAACTGCTAGTCGATGTGTTAGTGGGTCATCACTATCATGAAAGATGGGATCAAGATAAAATAATATTAGTTAGCAAAACCAATTGGAAACCTTCCAATGTAAACAACCATACATTTATATAATTGCTAGGAAAAGGGATTGATTTTAGTAGGCTGTTTTAAACCTTTACCTGGTTTGTGTAGCTTAGCCGTCCTATGACCCACAGGCCATATGGGTTTAGTTCTCTCAACTGAAAGGATCCCAATATGTGTAACCACATGACTAGAAAATAACCATGGTATGACAATTATATTCCTCCAATGTAAAATGTGACACTCACACGTAGGCAGTGAAGACCCCTAATATTGGCAAATATGAGTTTCCAATTTTGATCACATCGGGGCCACCACCTGTAGCGGCCCAAAAATAGGTCCTGGGATGTCACACGCTGCTTAAGGCTACATGTATCCCCAAGCTAACCCTTTGAGCCATATTCAAATCATTCAACACTTATCAATAGAATTACTATAATCAGTCATCAAAATATCCTCCATGATATCATAATTCAAAAACCAAAGAGATGCGTAAAGGTAACAAAATATGACACATCATGACAACTCCAACCATGCAGTCTAGTCTGACAAGCCTCTAAAAGTCAAAAACAACAGAGAGCCATTGGGATACATCCCAACTGACTCATACTCAGTATCAAAAGTACTTTGTTCAATGTAATAGAAATCTGGATGTCACATCCTCGGATCATGAGGACTCACCACAACAGAGGATGTAGAACAGCGTACCCAAAAAATCACTGTCGAACCTGGGACTGAGCATCTGAACCTACATTCCAAGGAAATGTAGCCCACATCCGGAGATGTGGGTCAATACCATAGAAATGGACTAAGCATATGGGGGTGTATGCAATTTAAAATATCAACAACATAAGCATTTACAAGAAGCATGCATGATATAATAAAAGACTCACATAGCTTGAATAAGATCACTATAATAATCAGAGAGTGAAATATATGTAATAAAACATGTGAGTCATCCTATCAATTCTCAGTCACTTTCCAATTCATTAGATGATCAAACCTCATTATAAAATCCCTCTTTGATAATTTAAAATCATTAAACTTTGCAAAAATAATAGCTTTCACAACTCAACTTACAAATTATTTTCACTTATCATCTCAGACATAAAAATATACACATACACACACTGGGAGTCTCTTACAACCGACATAAACCATGTGAGCTACATGGAGTCGAACGTCCAACCCATGTTGAGGAGATCTGTCTTATCCTTGCCATTGGAGTCACTAGTGATCACTATATCAAACATCGTTAGGCTCAAATCCTATGGGGGTATGTAGTTCAATGGAAGTACCAATTACAGCTATACCTCCCACTCGGTGCTAAAGACTACTCCCGGACTTAGCTCAGATATTTTCAAAAATAATCCACAACAAAACGAATTCAACAATTCATAACGGGAGCCATCACGCTACCTCTTTTACATAATCAACAACCGTGTGGATTTCTTTTCTCATTCGAATTCAAAAATAACTCTTTCAAGACCAATAGGTCAAATCAATTCTATTCTCAAAGTGTGTATTAAGCACTACTTCATAAAATAATAATGTCAATCCGAGTTCAAAATCCATAATTCAATAATTGAGCCAAAACACTTCAAGATTTATACTTTATTTAGGAAACATGATAAAATTCATATAAAATCTAGAAATTTGACTTTTAGACATGATATTCACATCAAACTCATGAAATTCATTCTCAAAACATCTAAAATATCATAACTTCTTGATCAAGGATATAGAATGTAAGTTTTCATCTTGAATTCACAATAAGACATGTAAAATCATATATCTTTGCAAATAATACAATTTGGGCACAAGAAAGAAAGAAGGATCTTGTTGAAAAACCCCACATACCTCTATAGTAATGAAATTGTTGAAAGATTGGACCTTCAAACCTTGATTGGGCAACCCTAGTTGTTTTCTCCTTTAGTGCTCTTGGATGATGAACTTAGACTGATACTAAGGTTATGATGTGTTTAGGAGTAGTTAAATTTGTAGGGTTATGTTTAGGGATGTGTAAGGAATGTTAAAATGTTTATTTATCCTTGAAATAATGCATAACAGAGCGGTTAAGTCACTTGAAACCAACACATAGGCGCCGCATATGCTATCGCCTATGTTTACATAGGCGCCGCCTATACTATCACCTATGATTACATAGGCACCGCATATGCTATTGCCTGTGCTCTCCAGTGACCATAGGCGATTGGTTAGGCGACGCCCTCTACTTCGCAAAGCCATAACTCTTAGCTCAGGTGTCGGATTATGATGAGATTTGTATCATTGGAAAACTAATTCGATTCTCTATGATTTTGTAGTTAGAAATACACAGAAATACCACACATTTATCAAGTTATGCTCATTCAAAGATGACCCTTGCAAATTCAAATGCTAAAACTTGATGGATTCCGAAACTCTTAGCTTGTATTACCTTAAGTGACTCATATAACGACACTTAACACATCATAGGCTCTATTTTAACTAAGGTACTCTTGCTAATTTAGGTTCCTAAAATATAGCTTAAAAAATTAGGATTTCATATGTACGAACAACGGTTTGCTTTCTACCCTAGGAAAGTGTGGGGTATTACAATATCTCCCCCTTGGGGACATTCGTCCTCAAATGACGCTGGGTATACTAAGATTAAGAGATAATAATGGTACACAGCTAAAGCAACTTCCTAATATTGCCTTTACTTCATTCTATATTTCAGACATGACAAGGACTACATAACTCATGAAATCACAGCTGAATATTATAAAATAGTTGTTGAACTAGTGATATTCTTCATAGAAAAAGAATGATTTAGAGCAGAATGGTACCTTCACCTTGATCGGAGCTTATGGAAAATAGGTGCTGGTAGTTGGATCCCATATCCACCTCAGCTTCCCAAGTTGTAGCCTCAACCGATTGGTTTCGTCACAACACCTTGACCAAGGGAATTTCTTTGTATCTTAGTCTTCGGACTTGGTGATCTAGAATCTCAACAGGAACTTCCCCAAAAGAAGGACTATCTTGCAAATCAGGGTTTTCTGAAGGATCTACAACAACACAATCACCAACGTGTTTCCTAAGCATAGAGACATGGAAGACACAATAAACGGAAGATAACTCTGAAGGCAACTCAACCTCATACGATACCTTACCAACACGGCTAAGAACTCTGTAGTGGCCAACATAACTGGGACTAAGTTTCCCTTTCTTTACAAATCTCAAATCAACAAATAAACCAAGTCACCAACTTCAAATTCAAGGTCTCTTCTTCTAACATCCGCATATGACTTCTGACGACTCTATTTGGTTTTTAGCCTTTCTCTAATTAACTTAACATTTTCCATAGCCTTAAACACCAAATCAGGACAACTCATAGCCGCTTCACCCACCTCAAACCAACCTATGGGTGACCTATACCTTCTCCCATACAAACCCTCAAATAGAACCATGCAATTCCTAGAGTGAAAACTGTTATTGTAAGCAAACTCTATCAACGGTAAATACTCATACCAACTCCCCTTAAAGTCAAGAGTACACACTCTCAGCATATCATCTAAAGTCTGGATAGTCCTCTCCGCCTGACCATCTGTCTGTGGATGGAAAGCAGAACTCAAATGCACTTGGGTACCAAGACCCTTCTGAAAAGCCTTCCAAAACTGTGAAGTGAACTGAGTACCCCTATCTAAAATGATGGACAAGGGAACTCCATGCAATCAGACTAATTCTCGGATGTAAAATATAGCGTAATCCTCAGTAGTATATGAAGTATGCACAGGCAAGAAGTGTGCAGACTTAGTCAATCTATCCACAACAACCCAAATAGAATCATGATGGCGTCGGGAAAGAGGTAAACCAGTCACAAAATCTATATTTATCTCTTCCCACTTCCAGGTGGGAATACTAAACTATTGCATCATACCACCAGGCCTTTGGTGTTCAACCTTAACCTGTTGGCACATTGTACACTTAGCCATAAATGCTGCTATATCTTTCTTCATGCCACTCTACCAATAGATTTCCCAAAAGTTATGGAACATCTTGGTGGCACCAGGATGAATAGAGTATCGCACCCCGTGCGCTTCAGCCATAATTCTCTGTCTCAAGTTATCAACATTCAGAACACATAACCTACCCTGCAGCCTCAACACACCATCTCCCCCTTGGGAGAAAACCTCTACCTTTCGATCCTTGACTGACTTCTTCAGTCTGACCAAACTAGCATCTAAGTCTTGCTTCAACTTCACTTCCAAAACCAAGGAGGATTCAGAACGACTCTGAACCTCTATACTACCTTCAGCAGAGTCAAACAACTTAACCCCCAGTCTAGCCAATCGGTGTACATCACGAGCCAACTCTTTCTTACCCTCTTCAACATACAAAACACTACCCATAGACACCCTGCTTAGACTATCCGCCAGTATATTGTCCTTGCCCGGATGATACAACACGCTCATATCATAGTTTTTTAACAATTCTAACCATCTTCTCTGCCTAAAACAATCTAGAGAAATTGATAAATTTTCTCAAGATAATGGCTTTGAGATCATCAAAACTGACTATATTAGCTTTTTGAACAAGCAAAATGAGATTAGTATGAATGATAGCCTTTGGAAGGGTGTTTCTTTTAAAGAAAGCTCTTACTAATTACCCAATATCTATTCCAACAATTTCCCAACAAGCTTGAAAAATTGTTCGTGACATACCATCTGGCCCAAAATCACTTTCTTCCTTAAGATTAAAAACAATAAGCTTTACTTCTTCTTCGTCTGGTAAGTCAGTAAGAACTTCATTTTATTCTTCAGTAGTAAGATTTGAAATGTGCTTCAGAATAGAGAAATCCATATTTTGTTTTTCCTGGTAGAACTATTTTGAAGAGAAATCTACTGCTTTAGAGGCCATAAGATCTTTCTCTTATAACCAGTTACCATCAAATACTTGTATTCTCTGGATTTTCAGCATATTTTTTCTTCCCTTTACTAAGTTATGAAAAGACTTAATATTTATGTCTCCCTCTGAAAATCAAGTGAGACTAGCTTTTTGTCTCCAAAACTCCTTTTGATAATGCAAATATTGATTAAGCTCTGCCTATGCCGTTTGAAGGATACAACTATTTTTCGAAGATGGATCTTCTAGAAATAGTTGTTCTTTCAGTTTTACTACTTCTTCCCTGATGATAATATATTGGAAAATGTCACCCAAATTCTCTCTATTCTATTTTGAAAACACCTATTTTATATGTTTAATTTTGTGCTTAAACTTATAAAAATAGTTGCCTTCCACATCAGACTGGCAATTAGCTCTCATAATGCCTAAAAAATCTTCATGTTTAGTCTAGAATTGGAGAAATTTAAAAGATTATATTATAATCATGAATCCTCTGGGCCATAAAAATTAGCAAGGGGGCATGATCGGACCTAAACCTTACTAAATGTGCTACTTGCATTTCTAGAAACCAATCTTGAATGTCTTGGTTTATGAAGACTCTATATAATTTTTCAAATATACAATGTGATCCATCTCTACGATTCCACCAAGTAAAAGGTTTTACTTTAAAAGGAATTTCTTTTAATTTGCAGGAGTTCACAAAAAGGCCAAGTCCTTATACTTCTATGGTAAAACATGTAAACCTCCCAAATTTTCTTCCTCATTAAGAATGGCATTAAAGGCACTTCCCATAATCCAAGGCTGATTCTATAATACCCCGCATGTTTCTAAGCTAGGAAGTGAATAAGTATTCCTACGTATGAAATCTCCTATCTTGTGATTCATACTGGACTACATGACTTACAGTGAATATCCTAGTTATAGGATAGCTTATGATGCCTTATGCATGTTCATATGAGTCACTTAAGGTAATACAAGCTAAGAGTTTTTGAACCCATCAAGTTTTAGTGTTCGATTTTGAAAGGGTCAACTTTGAACGAGTATAACTCGATGTTAATGTGGTATTTTTGCTGATTTAGACCCACCAAATAGTATAAAATCGAATTAGCTTTCCTACGATGCCAATTTTGCCTTAATTCAATACCCAATCAAAAAGTTATGCCCATTTTCATGAGAGATAGTAATCATAGGCGATTGGTTAGCGCCGCCTAACCTAAGCATAGGCGATTGGTTAGGCGCCACCCAACCCAAGCATAGGCGATCACTTAGGCGCTGCCTAAGTCAATTCCAGGTGTCAAAAACACTCCGTTTTAAGTTATTTTAAAGGTAATTAAGTCTTTAAATACTCCTTACATGTCCCTAAACTTAACCCTACAAAATATATAGATTCTAAACATATTAAAACCCTATTTTCATCTCAAAGCTCATCATCCAAGAGCACTAAAGGAGAAAAACAACTAGGGTTGCATAATTAAGCTTGAAGATCCGATTTCAAGGAAATTCCTCCGTCAATCATCAAGAATCTTCCTTCTAAGGTATGCGTAGTGTTCATCCACGGATTTTTTTCATCCGTGGAGTTCAAGAATCAATCTTTAAATTACAAAAGCTTGGTTAATTGTAGTGACATGATCATACCCATGTTGATGCTCGTTTGTTTTCCTCTTTTATTTATAAAGTATGATTTCTATATTGTTGGGTGTTGATGATCATGTTGTTGATATTGGGTGATTCCCAAGATGGAATCTTTATATGTTTTTGTGAATTCATGATATCATATGAGTTGGAAGCATGTAAATTTGGTCGTTCATGATGTATAATTTGATGTATTTACCTATGCTTAAGATGTGCATGTAAGTTGTTTGATAAAATGCCTAAGGAACTAGAAATCATGCAATATAGCTTAATTGTGACTAAGTGAAGGATTCATGATATGCCCTTACGTTCCAAGGACTTCTATGTTGTTAATGTTTCTTGTAAATGCTGTTGGAATACCCATGAACTATTCTTATGAGATTATGCTTACTTGAAAATCCTACTTATGAAAAAGATGTATGATAACCATGCAACCCACATGAATTTCCACGCTATTAGTATGTGTTGACAATATGATTATGCAACGAACATGATATTAAGATTGTGCAAGTACTTCCTTATGATATGAAATCCTTTCCATTCAATACATTGTTGATAACCATGTATAGTATGAGATCCCTACTTATGATATTATAAATTATGGACTCCAGTCTTATGATCAAGTCAGTCATGTGCGTCAGTTTCTTTCCATCGAGTCCTGGGGGTACTTGTACCCAAAACCTATAGCTGTGTTCCTAGATCCATGTCATGTTTCACGATATCCGAACTCAAGCTATGATTCTATAAACTTCAGTCAGTCACGTGGCTCAGGAAAACCTCATGATCTTAGTCAGCTTTCAGATATCAGTAACATTTCACCACTCAACAAAATTCAGTAAGATCAAGTCATACATAGTCAGTTATTCATGTCCAGTCCCTCCAGATGGGAGTAGAGGTTAGCATCAAGTGACCCTAAGGATGGGAACTCACCCGCCAGTTCAGGGTGTAATTTTAAGTAGCAATCCTTATGTTCCAAAACTATGTAGCCAGCATTGATTAAGACGTCTTAACCCATCAGCTTAGGGTTGATGAAGTGGCTTAACCCATCAGTTTATGGTTCCCACCATTCTCATTTGAGTACCTGCCAGTATAGGGTCTCATAGCTATCCTTCCCAGTGGAGCGATATTGACACTCCTCCAGTCGGGGCAGAGATTGGACCCTAACTTAGCCATAACGGCATACCTGGGGAATGTCAATTAAACGCTACTTCCCATAGTTTCAATAACAGTCTCAATAAAGGAACTCAGGGAGTTCTTCTGATTTTAGTATATACAGGACTGTCAAATATCATCATCCATGTTATCAGTTTCAGTATCAGTCTCAGTAAAAGAACTCAGGGTGTTCTTCAGATTTTAGTAAATATAGGATTGTCAGATACAGTCTTATATGTTATCAGTTTTAGTATCAGTCGTGGCAGTTATCAGTAAACTATTTATTAGCTTACAGGTCATGCTATCACGTATTCACGATCCCAGTTTCTATATATATGTGTTTGCATTCCTATTTTCATATTAGTCAGTCAGTGTTGTTCATGCATGAAACCCTTTATGTTCAGCCTACCTTTCTCGTATACTCAGTACTCCAGTTGTACTAACGTATTTGTGCTAAGGTGATTTCTTTTCATGTTACACCATAAGTTCCGAGACACGAGCTCCAGCCCAGCAGTAGCGGTAGAATTCCAGTGCCTGAGACACAGTGAGTCCTTATTGATTCAAGGAAAATATGATTTGATTCATTTATCTATTTTTTCAGTTCAGTTTTACGGAGTTAGTTGAAGACATGTTCCTTCAACTCCTTATTCAGACAGTTAGAGGATTTTAGATTTATGTTCAGATTTAGTTATTTTGGGTATTTTCGCCCACATGATTGTATTCAGTTGAACTTTATGGTCTTACAGTTCCATGTATTTCGCATTATTATATTATGATTTGCAGTATACAGGTACAAATATCAGTCATGGGTTAGCTTGTGGTCCCTTGGGGTCATGAGCACGGTGTAGCATTCTGGTTGAGCAAATTGGGGTGTTACAAACTTGGTATCAGAGCCTAAGGTTCAGTAGAGTCCTAGGAAGTCTGAAAGCCGTATCTAGTAGAGTCTTGTACATGGGTGTGTTTCACGCCACATTTATGTGTGGGAGGCTATAAGATGTTTTAAGAACAATCCCCTTTATACATTATTCATGTCATGCTAGTGAGCATAATCACAAGTTAAACTCTTCGTCTAATCCTTTCTTCTCTTATTCCAGACCATGGCCCCAAAAAGAAGAAACCAGCTAGCTTCTCAGCCCGAAGATTCTTTGGGCGAACATGTTTCCCATGCGGAGTTTAGAGCCGCATTTACCACACTTGCTCAGTCCATGGCTATACAGAATGAATGGCCACCAGTCATTCCAGCCAATCCAGTGGCCACTCCCAAAGTAGTTAGGGTTCGGGACTTCACCCGAATGAACCTCCTATCTTTCTATGGGTCTAAGTCTGATGAGGACCTTCAGGAGTTCATTGACCAAGTCCAGAAGGTCATTGACATCATGGGTGCTACTTTTATTAAGAGTGTTGAGTTAGCCACCTACCAGTTATAGGATGTTGCTCATGATTGGTACAATAGTGGAAGTTTGAAAGGTTAGATGATACAGACCCTATTAAGTGGGAGAAATTTGTCACGGCCTTCTTAAGTAGATTCTTTCCCTAAGAGCAGAGAAAAGCCAAAGTTCTTGAGTTCATCAACCTCAGGCAGGGAAATATGACGGTTAGAGAGTATTCTTTCAGATTTACTTAGCTAGCTAGGTATGCTCCTCATGTGGTTGCAGACAATAGGGATAAGATGAGCAAGTTCATGTCAGGGGTCAACGATAGCTTGGTAAATGAGTGTAGGTCTGCAATGCTGATCGGCTATATGACCTTAGACATGACCCATGCCCAGCAAGTAGAAGAGCAGAAGTTTAAGACTAAGGAGAGGCAGAACAAGAGAGCAAGGTCGGGTAATTTCAACTTTGCACACCCAAAGTCAGATGGAGGAAACCGTTCAAAGTTTTTCTCTAAGTCAGCCATTCTATCTCGTTCCTCTGCCAGCGCTCCAGTGTCAAAGTTCAGAGAAGGCAATAAAAAAAGTGCCAGTCTCTAAATCTCAGGGCAGTGTTAGCAGCACCCGAACGAATCCCCTCTATCAGACTTATGGTAAGAACCATAAGGGCATTTGCAGAGCCGATAGTGATGTCTGTTTTGGTTGTGGAAAGACAGGCCACAGGATTAGAGAGTGTCTGCAGTCAAGTCTTCAGGGTCAGCAAAATTATTCTACAGCTCAGTCTAGTCGCCTGAACCAGCAGGGTGCCATTTCCAGTGCTACCAGTGGGCAACTCCCAAATAGACTCTATGCTCTTCAGTCCCGACAGAATTAGGAAAATTCTCTTGATGTCGTTACTGGTACTTTATATATTTTCCCTGTTTATGTTTATGCTTTACTAGACCCAGGTGCATCTTTGTCTTTTGTTACTCCATACATAGAAGGCGATTTCAGAACCAGTTCCAAAGTCCTAGCAGAGCCCTTCTAAGTCTCTACCCCAGTGGGTAAAACCATCATGGCCCGGCGGGTATACAGGAACTGCCCGGTTATGATATCTCAGAAATCCATGTCAGCAGATTTAGTGGAGTTAGAGATGACTAATTTTGATGTCATTATTAGTATGGATTGGCTTCATTCTTTCTATGCCACAGTCTACTACAGAAATAGGATAGTTCAGTTTTAGTTACCGAATGAGCCCATCCTAGAGTGGAAGGGTAGCATTTCAGCGTTCAGGGGTCAACTTGTTTCCTACCTTCAGGCAAGGAAAATTATTTGTAAGGGGTGTGTGTATCATCTCATGCGTGTTAAAGATTCTAGTTCTGAATCTCCTAGCCTCGAAATAGTCCCTATTGTTAATGAATACTTATATGTCTTTCCTGAAGATCTTCCAGGCATACCTCCCGAAAGGGAAATAGACTTGGGTATAGACCTTCTTTCGGATACTCAACCTATTTCTATTTTGCCATACAGAATGGCACTAGTAGAACTCAAGGAACTGAAAGATCAGTTGAAGGATCTCTTAGACAAGGGATTCATCAGACCCAGCATTTCCCCATGAAGTACGCCAGTATTATTCGTGTACAAGAAAGACGATTCTCTCAGGATGTGTATTGATTATCGTCAACCCAATAAAGTAACGATCAAGAACAGGTATCCTCTTCCCAGGATTGATGATCTATTCGACCAACTTCAGGGGGCCAGTTACTTCTCCAAGATAGACCTTAGATCAGGCCATCATCAGCTCAGAGTTAGAGAATGTGACATTTCAAAGATAGCTTTCTGTACTCGGTATGGTCACTTCAAATTTTTTGTCATGTCATTTGGTCTTACCAATGCGCCTGCAGCTTTTATGGATTTGATGAACCGTGTGTTCAAACAATACTTGGACATGTTTGTCATAGTCTTCATAGATAATATTCTGGTCTATTGTCGCACAGAGCGTGATCATGCAGACCATCTCAGAATTATTCTTTAGACTCTCAGGGATCACCAATTATTCGCTAAGTTCAGCAAGTGCAAATTTTGCCTACGATCAGTAGCATTCCTTGGCCATATTATTTCCAGTGATGGAATTAGAGTAGATCGTCAGAAAACTGAGGCAGTAAGAAGCTGGCCCAGACACGTATCTCCATCAGATATTAGGAGTTTCTTGGGTTTGGCTGGCTATTATAGACGGTTTCTCAAGGGATTTTCTTCTATTACATCTCCTATGTCCAGATTGACTCAGAAGAAGATTAAGTTTCAGTGGTCAGATTCATGCGAGAAGAGCTTTTAAGAGTTGAAGGCTCGACTCACCTCCACTCCAGTTCTAGCTATTCCAGATGGTTCAAATAGTTTTGTAGTCTATTATGATGCATACAGAGTGGGTTTAGGTTGTGTCCTCATGCAGCATTGTAAGGTCATAGCCTACACCTCCAGACAGTTAAAGCCACATGAGAAGAATTATCCTACTCATGATCTTGAGTTAGCATCGGTAGTTTTTGCCTTGAAGATTTGGAGGCATTATCTCTATGGAGGTTATGTAGATGTCTTCACAGACCATAAAAGCCTCCAGTATGTCTTTTCCCAGAAAAATCTCAATATTCACCAGAGAAGGTGGTTAGAGCTCTTAAAAGATTATGACATGATTGTTCTTTATCATTCGGGAAAGGCCAATGTTGTGGCCGACACTCTCAGTCCACTCTCCATGGGTAGTATTTCCCACGTTAAGGATAGTAAGAAATAGATGGCTCAGGAGATCCATCGGGTTTCCAAACTAGGCGTTCGCTTAGTAGATTCATTAAAGGGTGGTGTATATGTTCATAGTAGTTCAGAGTCATCTCTAGTTTCTGAGGTGAAAGAGAAACAAGACAGGGATCCTAGCCTTGTCAAGCTCAAAGAGTTAGTTTAGAATCAGAAAGTCGAGGTTTTCTCCCAAGGGAGAGATGGTGTTCTTCATTGTTAGGGTCATCTATGTGTTCTAGGTGAAGATGAATTGAGGCAGCGAATTCTTACAGAAGTGCATAGTGCACGATACTCTATTTATCAAAGGGCCACTAGGATGTACCGCGACATGCGGGAGATCTATTGGTGGAGTGGGATCAAGAGAGATATTTCAGAGTTTATGGCTAAGTGCTCTACATGTCAGCAGGTTAAGATATAGCATCAAAAACCTAGTGGTTCCATGCAAGATTTCACCCTTCCTACTTTGAAGTAGGAAGAATTTAACATAGACTTCGTGATGGGTTTGCCAAGAACTCGTCATCAGCATGATTTAGTCTGAGTCATTATAGATAGAATGACTAAGTCAGCTCATTTTCTTCCTGTTCGTACTTTTTATTCTGCCGAGGATTATGCCAAACTCTGCATTAGGGAGTTAGTCCAATTACACGGTGTTCCACTATCTATCATCTCAGACAGAGGTACCCAGTTCACTTCTCATTTTTGGAAAGCGTTCCAAAAGGTTCTCAGTACCCAAGTGCATCTCAATACAACATTTCATCCATAGACAAATGGTCAAGCAGAGAGGACCATTCAAACTCTTGAAGATATGCTAAGGGCATGTGCAATTGACTTCAAGGGAAGTTGGGATGACCACTTACCTTTGATTGAATTTGCATACAACAATAGCAATCATTTTAGTATTCAGATGGCTCCATTCGAAGCTCTCTATGGTAGGAGATGTAGATCTCCGATTGGTTGGTTTAAAGTTAGTGAGGCCTCAGTCATAGGTCCTGACTTAGTATTCAATGCCTTAGAGAAAGTTCGGTCGATAAGAGAGAGACTCCGAGCTGCTCAAAGCCGATAGATGTCCTATGCAGATGGTCGTAGAAAGCATCTTGAGTTTGAGGTCAATGACTATGTCTATCTTAAGATCTCTCCCATGAAGGGAGTGAAGAGGTTCGGTAAGAAAGGGAAACTCAGTCCCTGGTATGTCGGTCCATCCAGAATTCTTTGTCGCTTTGGGAAGGTAGCTTATGAGCTTGAGTTGCCTTCGGATCTAGCTTCAATCCATCTAGTCTTCCATGTCTCTTTGCTAAAGAAGTGCATAGGTGACCCAGCAGTTGTTTTCCCTATTCAGAGCATCGACATTCAGAAAAACCTCTCTTATGAAGAGATTTCAGTCAAAATCTTAGATTATCAGACTCATAGATTGAGGAACAAAGAAGTCCCTCTAGTCAAGGTTTTTTGGCCAAATCAATCTCATGAGGGAGCTACTTCGGAAGGAGAAGTAGATATGTGTACCAAGTATCCTCACCTCTTCCCCGCCAATTCAGATCAAGCTCAAGGTAACAGTTCTCCTTAATCGTATTCAATTTCATGTACATGTTTCCAGTACAAACTTGGTACCTATTAACCATTTCATAATTAGTCATGCATTCATGTATCAGTTGTCCGTGCATCAGATATGCACGAGTTCAGTATGTTTAGTATGTCAGCCATGAGATCAAGTTTTAGTTCTTCATGTTCAGTTCAGGTTTTATTATCTTGTATCCCTTCTCAGTAAATTCTCATTTGAGGATGAATGTTCCCAAGGGGGAGATATTGTAATACCCCGCATGTTTCTAAGCTAGGAAGTGAGTAAGTATTCCTATGTATCAAATCTCTTATCCTGTGATTCATACTTGAGTACATGACTTACAATGAATATCCTAGTGATATGATAGCTTATGATGCATTAAGCATGTTCATATGAGTCACTTAAGGTAAAACAAGCTAAGAGTTTTTGAATCCATCAAGTTTTAGTGTTCAATTTTGCAAGGGTCATCTTTGGACAAGTACAACTCAATGTTAATCTGGTATTTTGTCTGATTTAGACCCATCAAATTTTAGAAATTCAAATTATCTTTCCAACGATACCAATTTCTCCTTAATCCAATACCTGAGCAAAAAGTTATGCCCATTTTTGTGAGAGACAGTAAGCATAGGCAATTTGTTAGGCGCCGCCTAACCCAAGCATAGCCGATTGGTTATGCGCCGCCCAACCCAAGCATAGGCGATCACTTGGACGCCACCTAAGTCAATTCCAGGTGTCAAAAACACTCCGTTTTGAGTTATTTTTAAGGTAATTAAGTCTTTAAATACTCCTTACATGTCCCTAAACTTAACCCTATGAAATATATAGCTTCTAAACATATTAAAACCCTATTTTCATCTCAAAGCTCATCATCCAAGAGGACTAAAGGAGAAAATAACTAGGTTTGCATAATTAAGCTTGAAGATCCGATTTCAAGGAAATTCCTCTGTCAATCATTAAGAATCTTCCTTCTAAGGTATCCGTAGTGTTCATCCATGGATTTCTTTCGTCCGTAGAGTTCAAGAATCAATCTTTATAATACAAAAGCTTGGTTGATTGTGGTGATATGATCATACCCATATTGATCCTCATTTTTTTTCCTCTTTTTCATTATAAAGTATGATTTACAGTTGATGATCATGTTGTTGATATTGGGTGATTCCAAAGATGGAATCTTTATATATTTTAGTGAATTCATGATATCGTATGAGTTGGAAACATTTAAATTTGGTTGTTCATGATGTATAATTTGATGAATTCACCTATGCTTCAGATGTGCATGTAAGGTGCTTGATAAAATGCCTAAGGAACTAGAAATCATGCAATATAGCTAAATTGTGACTAAGTGAAGGATTCATGATATGCGCTTACGTTCCAAGGACTTCTATGTTGTTAATGTGCCTTGTAAATGCTGTTGGAATACCCATAAACAATTCTTATAAGATTATGCTATGTTTACTTGCAAATCCTACTTATGAACAAGATGTATGATAACCATGCAACCCACATGAATTTCCATGCTATTAGTATGTGTTGCTAATATGATTATGCAACGAACATGATATTAAGATTGTGCAAGTACTTCCATGTGATATGAAATCCTTTCCATGCAATACATTGTTGATAACCATGCATAGTATGAGATCGCTACTTATGATAATATAAATTATGGACTCTGCTCTTATGATCAAGTCAGTTATGTGCGTCAGTTTCCTTCCATCGAGTCTTGGGGGTACTTGTACCCAAAAACTATAGTTGTGTGCCTAGTTCCATGTCATGTTTAACGATATCCGAACTCAATCTATGATTCTATAGACTTCAGTCAGTCATGTGACTTAGGAAAACCTCATGATCTTAGTCAGTTGTCAGATATCAGTAACATTCCACCAGTCAACAGAATTCAGTAAGATCAAGTCATACACAGTCAGTTATTCATGTCTAGTCCCTCCAGATGGGAGTAGAGGTTAGCACCGAGTGGACCCAAGGATAGGAACTCACCCGCCAGCGTAGGTTGAGACATCTTAACTCATCAACTTAGGGTTGATGAGGTGGCTTAACCCATCAGTTTAGGGTTCCCACCTTTCTCATTTGAGTACCTGCCAATATAGGGTCTCGCATTGTTCTTACCAGTGGTGTGGTAATGACACCCCTCCAGTTAGGGCAGAGATTAGACCCTAGCTTAGCCATAATGGCATATATAGGGCATGTTAGTTAAACACTACTACCCACAGTTTTAATAACAGTCTCAGAAAAAGAATTCAGGGCATTCTTCAGATTTCAGTATATACAGGACTGTCAGATACAGTCATCCATGTTATCAGTTTCAGTATCAGTCTCAGTAAAAGAACTCAGAGCGTTCTTCAAATTTCAGTATACGTAGGACTATCAGATACAGTCGTACATGTTATCAGTTTCAGTATCAGTCATGGCAGTTATCAGTAAACCATGTATTATCTTACAGGTCATGCTATCACGTATTCACGGTCCCAGTTTCTATATATGTGTGTTTGCACTCCCACGTTCATATTAGTCAGTCAGTGTTGTTCATGCATGAAACCCTTTATGTTCAGCCTATCTTCCTCGTATACTCAGTACCCTAGTTGTACTAATGCATTTGCGATGTGGTTCTTTCTTTTCATGTCATACCATAGGTTTCGAGACACGAGCTCCAGCCCAGCAGTAGCGGTAGCATTCCAGTCGTAGAGACACAGTGAGTCCTCATTAATTCAAGGACAATATGATTTGATTCATTTATCTATTTCTTCAGTTCAGTTTTATAGAGTTAGTTGGAGACATGCTCCTTCAACTCATTATTCAAACAGTTAGAGGCTTTCAGATTTATGTTCAAATTTACGTTCGGATTAGTTATTTTGGGTATTTTTGCCCACATGATTGTATTCAGTTGAACCTTATGGTCTTACAGTTCCATGTTTTCTGCATTATTATATTATTATTTACAGGTACAGGTATCAGTCATGGGTTAACTTGTGGTCCCTCAGCGTTATGAGTACCGTGTAGCATTTCGGTTTAGCAAATTGGGGTGTTACAGATTCTTGTTCTCAAAAATCTGATAAATATCATTCCATAGAGCCAGTCTTTCATTTTCATAGAATTTATCAAACACCAAAGTTACTACACAATGTCTGTTCAATCCTTGTTAGAATAATCTGAGAGTTGTTTGTTGTTCTGTGTCCCGCAAGATTTCCATATCTATTTGTTTCCCTGACATAGAACAATATTTTTCAATTTCTGTTTGCACCAGCCTGCTCCATCCTTTACCCTATCTTATATCTCTGAATGTGATTATCTCTCTGGAAGGGTTCTAATAAAGTTAAAATGAAGAATTAGTGATAGTTATTAAACATTTGAACCCTGTGAAAAGATTTTTGGGTTCTTTGATCTTATGTTCCATATGAATGCCTTCATTATTAATTTTAATTTGCTTTTCTTGCTGCATTGTTTATATTAACCCCTGTGATTTCATTGTTCTCCTGTTCTTCATATCATGATCATTATTCTTCACACCTATTGACTTCTTTACAGATTTTTTTTTTTGCAAAGATCTCTTTCATGTTTTTGTAAGAGACTATCTCCTATAAATTCTTGATAAGAGATTTTTTCTTTGAGGGGTTCCTTGTTGCATTAACATCTTGAATTGTATGTTCATGTATTTTACCCCTATTGCAAGTGGGGATATTTCTAGTGCTTCCAAATCTTTTCTTCTTCTACATCTCTTTCTGCAATATTTTTTATTACCATGTCTTGCACCCTGTGCTAGTTCCCTGGTAATTAAATCAGTGGAAATACTGACTGCATCACCCCTTTTTAATTTCCTTTTCTTAGATACATTTGTTGTTTGCATATCACCTTTACTTGTATCTGGTGGTAGCTTTTTGTTCTTATTTGCATCACTGATATTAGTTATTTCATCTTTTTTATAGCTCCTTTTCCATCATATTAGAAAGTACTATATTATTTTTTTCAGTTACTGCTGCTATAGTACATGTAACCTGTTTTTCGCTAACTGCACCATCATCTACTTGTTCATTTGTACTTATGACCAAATCTGTTGTACCGCCATTATCCTATTTATTTGTCACTTATGAATCCTCCCTATAAAAAGTACTATGAACCCAACTTTTTGTAGTATGCTATTGTTGTATGTCTTCACTGCAACTCTCCCCCTTAGATTGTAAATCCATGCTGCTCAAGTTCTTCCTATTTTCCCCTTCTTGTTCTTCATTAGTTTTTTCAGCTAATTCTGCAAAAGTGTTACTTGTAACAACCCCTTCTTGTGTCTTGTCATTAATGATGCCATTCAATATTGTTTTTCTCTGACCCTTCAACATTTATATCACTAGGAAAACAATATTTCAGTTGGACTCAATTTGGGAAATCTTCTATGAAACATTCATGGTTTCTCTTCCTTGTTACTATTTTCCTCTACTTCCTCCATATTAACTTAACCTCTATTCTTTTTTAATTATGGATGAAAGATTTTGCATTCCTCCTCATTATGACCTTATAGTTTGCACTTCTTACTATATTTTGGGAGCATATCATATTGTATATTGATTTTTTCTACTCTAGATACTTTTGTTATAGGATCCTCTATTTCCAACTCAACAAAATTTGGAAAACTAGCCATTAAATCCACCTGTACTTTGACTCCGGCAAAACTTGGCCTAGTTTTGTAAATTGTGGCCATGTCTAGATAAATTGGTTTACCCACCAATAGACACTAAAGAAAATAGAGATTCATTAATAAAAAGGTAGGCCATAGATCAAGGAATGAAATCCAGTTCATAGCCTGTGTGGTTTTGTCACCAACTTCAAATGTTGCTTCTTCAATAAGTGGTCTCATTTGATGTGAACATCCATCCTTAGAAGAGATATAGTGTGCACTATTCAACATTATGTTCACAAAATCTTAAAGAAGCTCAAAGCAAATTATAATATGTCTTTATCACAACAGACCAATTGTGCACTCACCTTTACATTGCACTGTTTAGGAATTTGATCTCAAACTTCCACCAAATCAGGCCACCCATATGAGAATTTGCCAATAACAGCATATTGGAAATTCTCAATGTTGTTCATACGCTTAACTTCTTTTTCTGGCCGTGTTATACTGGGTATTCCATCATTTTATGTAGGTTTTCTGATAAGAATTTGCTCCACTCGAGGTTTCACAGTATTCTTTGGAAGGTTTATATTTAAAGGTTTTAGACTTTTAGTAAATTTGCAAATTTGGCCTCCTGTAAAGTTGAAGTAAACTCAATGTTACCTTGTTTAGGGCCATAGGTAAAGTAGGATTCTTATCAGTGTTGTTTTCCAATATTGTTGCAATTTTATTATTAGCAGTGCAGGGGAAGTAGGAAGGGTAGGAAAGTCAGAAGCAGAATATAGTGGTAGGGGCTGGCTAGTTAACGAACTCGATTGGCTAGTGGCCGGATTGGTAATGGTTAGGCTATACGATCGTTGCTAGGGTTTACAAGAGAGAGAAGAGAGCTTTGTTGACAAATAATTGATATAGTACCTTTCAATCTCTTTATTTTATTTAATTTTTTATTCCTTTGATAATTTTAGGTTTCATTTTTGTATGAAATTCAAAATAAAAAATTTAAAAAGATTTTGTAATATCTTTTGGAAAAAGAAAAAATATCTTTACTCTTCTTTTTAGATTAGTTGTTTCACGTATTTTTTCATATGAACAATACAAAATATTTTTGTTTAATAGTATAAGTTTAGCTATGCACTTCATATGAAACTACAAACAAAGAGTTTTCTTTGGTAATCGTAAGTTTTATTTTTATAGCGGGTTCAAAGCTAAGAAATTCAAAAAAGGATTTTCGGTAACTTCTTTTGAAAGTTTGTTATTTTCTTTTCATCTAAAGTTTCAAAAAAAGAAGAAAGAGAGTTTGATTGGTCATTTTGTATCAAAATTTCACGAATTACGCATAGCCGATTATCCTGTCTCAGGGATGAGATACGTAGGCAACCCTTTGTGGGTTCAGTGATCTTATTTAAAAAATTTAATTTTTTTTTCACGCTGATTTAGAGTAGGTATTTCATATACACCTTTAAATAAAAAATACATAAAGATTTTTCTTTGATAATTTTAGGTTTTATTTTAATTGAAATTGAGAATCAAAATTTTAACGATTTATCAATATCATTTGAAAAAAATGAAAAGAAAAAATTTCTTTATTCTGCTTTTTAGATTAGCTGTTTCACGCATTTCTTCATACGAAATATACAAAAGGTTTTATTTTTGGCAATAGATTAGTTGAGGCTTGCATTTCTTCATGTGAAAATACAAAAAAAAAAGATTTTTCTTTGATAATCGTTGGTTTTATTTTTCATAGGGGGTTCAAAGATTAAAAAATTTAAAATATTTTTGTTAACTTCTTTTAAAATTTGTTATTTTATTTTTGTCTTAAGTTTCAAGAAAAAACAAAAGAAGAAAGAGAGTTTGATTGGCCATTATGTGTCAAAACTTCACGAACTGCGTGCACATGCTTCTCCTCTCTTAGTGGTGAGATAGGTAGGCAACCTTCTAGGGTTCAGTGATCTTTTAAGAAAAAGAGATATTTTGAGAAAGATATGGAACTCTAACACATTTGTTATTTCTATTATTAAATTAGTTTAAGGTTGTTGATTTGTGGCATTTTGGCTAGTCGCCCATATTACACCAAGTCTAAGAGAAAGTTAGCTATGTCCAACAAGATACCGAGGTTGTTATCGCTGATCAGACAAAGAGTTAGGAAAATGAGAATTTAGGACCTAATGAAGAGATTCTAAAATTAAGTTAACAAATAATAGAAATGCATCAAACTTGGGCTAATAGGCTTCCCCCTCCTCCTATTTCCATTGATAGTTTGTAAAATCCTTATAGCATACGTCCACTATCACATGCATAATTTCTCATTTTTGTTGATATACTACATCATGCACCAGACTTTACTTTAGGGCAGCACTATCCCAACACTTTCAATATTCATTTCCTAGCTCCTAGCATAAAACTACCACAGACTTGGCTTCATCTACTGTTCCTATTTTTATGGATCCACCTCCACTTGAATCTCCTACTTTTTATGTTCATGCAATAGTTGTGCCTCTCCACTATGAAAATGATCCTACATTGATTACTTATGGTGATGAACATTATTCTCTTCAGCCTACATTTAAGTTATTGGTCCTTATGGCTACACTCAACCGCCTCTATTTCCTTATAATGGTTAGAAGCCTATTCTTATAGAAGGATAAGAAGAAATGACCAAAAAAGTGAAAAGTTTGGAATGGGCTATGAAAACTTGCAAGGACTTAGAGTGGATAGAAAGTTACAATAGTGGCTCATATAGAGACTTGTGCATGTTTCCAAATGTTAAACCCTTCTCATGGCTTTAAGATGCCAAAGTTTGAGAAGTATGATGGACATGGTGATCCCGTAGCACATTTGAGATATTATTACAATCAATTGAGGGCAGTTGGATGGAAAAAAGAATTTCTTATGGCTTATTTTAAAGAAAGTCTGACAGGTTTAGATTCTGAATAATTTGTTGATCAAGATACTGTTAAGTTAAACTATTGGGATGAGATGGCTAATGAATTTATGCAACGATTTTAATAGAATATTGAATTGATCCCCGATGAAAAGTCCTTACTAATATGAAGAAAAAGTACTAAAAGTTTTAGATAATACGTGATAAGGTGGCGTGAGCAGGCTGCTAAGATGAAATCACCAATGAAAGAGAGTAAAATAGTAGAGGTTTTCCTTCAGGCATAAAATGAAACCTATTTTTAACACTTGATTTTGACAATGGGTAAGCCGTTTGTTGAAATCATCAAAATGGGAGAGATGATAGAACATGAAATTAAGGTAGGTCAAATTATGAGCTTTGTCGCATTAAAGACTGCTACCCAAGCAATTCAAATTGGTTTAGGGTCTTTTGGAAGGAAACAAGAAGATGGAAGACATAGTTGTTATTGTAGCTGTACCACATGCACATCCAAGAAGATCACCTCGCTATTACCCTCAATCTTAAGCCCAAGTTTATACCTAATCTCCATATAATCACCCTCAATATTACTGTCCTCCCCAAAACATATTTTACTCGATTCTTCCACTTTCATATCCTATATATAACAAACAACCATATGTTCGACCTTTTTCTTACCAACAATGGCATGTACCTATCCCTTTATATCATCCTCTAACTCCACAAATAGATAAAGTCCTTCTAAACCCAATTTTTGACTCAAGATAGAATATGCAAAGAGGTAGAAGCCAAAGGATAGTTTCACACCCATTGGGGAATTATATACTAGTTTGTTCCAAAAATTGAGAGGATGGGGCATGATCATTCTTATCCTTCGGTATACTCCTGCCCCATATTTTAGAAATTTTTATCCTAATGTGTGGTATGCATATCATTCTAATTTTCTGGACCAAAGAACAGAAGATTATCATGCTTTGAAATAGAAATAGAAAGGATGATTTAAGATAAATCAATTATGGTGTAGGTCATTGACACTACAAGCGCCGCACAAAACATTTTATTAGCACACGGTAATGAACAATATGTGGAAAGTAATGAGTTAAACATGGGGAACGTATTTTATGGTGGTAAAAGATCTAGTCATGATATACAAACCAGTGGCTAAGATGTCAATCTAAATAATTGGAGACTCACACCTCTCCTTACTAGGAAGGATTGATGGTAGTTTATTTTGTTTTCCTTTCTGTTATCTGAATTATTTTAGGGTTGTAGTTTGGCATTTATCTTGCTTTATTTTTTGTTATCTATGTTCAAATCCTTCCACCTTTTCTTTCAACAAAATTTAGTTTCCCATTTGCTTTTCATTTTATGTGGTTTGTTTGTCTTTTCTACACTGTTCATTTTATGTTGCTTCGAGTTATATGACACACTTGCAGAATTTTTGGCTAGATCTTAAAATCCAATCCAATAAAAAAAAGTAAAATTAGAAGTAGAAAAGAGCAATATGATAAAATAAGTAAAGGTCTTGAGATTTTTCATGACCAAGTTGAAGCCTCACTTGAATAGATTGAGGCAATTACTTTGAGAATCACAAAAATAACTTCGTCATCAATTGAAAGGCATATCTCAAACATTTTTAATTAGATCAACAATGGATGGACAATCTCATATGTAAATAGAGAAAAAGGAAATTCGCTCCACTAAAGTATGAGTCATCCAATGTGAGGTGTGTACAACAAAGGTAGAGTTGGATGTTTGACAAGTTTAGAAGAAAAAAGTGACACACATGGCCAGTTCAAGTTACTGTTGCGAAAAAAAGTCAAAAATGATCTTTCTCTTCCACTTTCATATTGCATAATATGTACTTGAATTTTAAGGGTTGATATGATGTATGCATTCATTATACTATACAAATATTATTTCGTCGTTTGCTTACCTCGTTGATCTTTACTGCTATTTTATTTTGTACCCCTCTTTTGGAATCAAGACAGATTCAACAAAATTTCAAAAAGATAAAAGTGTCAAGCAAAAGAATAAATTCAAAAAGAATATGTCAAAAATCTCCGAATCTCTTTTGTTGTAACTGAATTTTGTATTTTCTTTGTTA